>NW_026884181.1:0-111995 GCF_032173495.1 Musca vetustissima
TTATGTGGCTCCTTTACTGGTTCAGGTTGGTCTTGCTGATGACGTTAGAGACTTGGCCAGGATCGGGTATTCGCAGTACCCAGGATTGTTGGGATCTAACAGCTTCGGTCGTGGGGGACGAGACATATGCGGCACTTGGCGTGTTTGCGAGGGAGGTGTTTACTAGGAGAAGGACTAGCCTTAGTGGAGGTGATCCTCGGAGCTAGTCGTCATCTGGTGTATGGTCCTGTTTCATGAGCTGCTTAGCGTTTGCCTGTGCCGGCTCATCGTTTTGCTGGCCTCGGGGGTTGGCATTTGAGCGTTATTGGTGTGTGGCTCCATTCTGTGGAAGTCATGCACCGACTCCGCTAAGCTGCCGTGGTGAGTGGTTGCTTGCTCGTGGTGTTGGTGGTTGCTGGTGCCTACTGCATTGTCATGCCTATGGTAGTGTAGTGGCGCTTGGGGTGAGGTGTGTGGTTGCGCTGGAGGTGGTGTTGGTTTGGCTTGTCGCTCTGCGTGTGAGATGTGTGGTCTGATGGGAAGACGTGTTGCGGTGGTGGTTTCGGTCGCTGTTGTCTTTTGGTGGTGTCGAACCGTCTGTTTAGACGTGTTTGGCTAGGGCCCTTGATTGCTCGTTGTTCGGGTGCTTGGTCCGACGGGCTGGACATCCGTGAGGGTGTTTAGTCACTGTCCAGTGTGTTTGATCCGACGGGCCGGATACCCGAGTGGTTGCGGTCACTGTCCTGTGTGGATGGGTTGTGTGGACTGTTGAGAGGTTGGGAGGTTTTGTTGTTGGTGTGTGTGTGTTGTGCGGAATGCCTGTGAGGGCATTCTGGTGTTCCGGTGGTGTCTTTGGTGGTTTGGGTTTACTAGTCCCGGATCGTGGATCGAAACTAGTAGGGTCACCATTCCCGAACTTTGTAGGCTTGTGGAATGATCATTGGGTCAGGATGGAGACGGTGTGGGAATTAGCATCGAGAGGTGTTGGTTTTTGCATCTGTTTTCATCCTTTCTTTATGGTCATTCCATTGTGGAGAGCCTGCAGTTATTAGTTCAAATGGTAGTAGCTTCGGCTACGAAAACGTGCAGAGTTTAGTCTGTGGGGGGCCATTCCCGGACTAGCAGGCTTGTGGAATAATTGTTGGGAGGGGTGAGATGCATGGTGGCTACCAATATCGCGTGATGTTTGTAGCCACTTTTGCATTGTATCCCCTTTCAGCAATTGTTTCATTGTAGAGAGCCTGCATGTTTAGTCCTAATGGTAGTAGCTATGGCTATGAAACTGGGCAGAGGCTATAGTCTGTGAGTGACCAGTCTCGAACTGTTTGGGGTTCTACTGGTAATAGCTTTGGCTATGAACCTGACCGAAGGTTTCGGTAGCACGGGTGTCAGGGCCCCTAGGTCTGCGGATCTAGCCTGGCAGTTGGTGTTGGCCCTTCGGGGAGCATCGTGCTGGATGTGGTTTATACCCAAATCGCGGGTAGAGCTGTGGCTCGGTGTGGAGTTGCGTTACAACCGGGTGCCTGACCCATAGAAAGGCAGGAGTTTTAGGTGGGCTCCGCTCCTCATCCAAGGAGGTGATCGCGTCCAAATACGTGTGATCGATTGGTACCTGCATTTCGGTGTGGGGGCGTTGGTTGACGCTTTGTATTAACTGGTGTTTACAGCACCGTGGGGTAAGACCGCAAGGTAGGTACCCACGTACTCTAAGCATCTCTGTACTCTTGGGTAACAATGAATGCAAAAATGTATAGGGTCATGTTTTGGAATAGCCCCAATTTAAGGTTACCGCCCCATTGGAGGTATTTTGAAGGTCCTTGCTTCATTATCCAACCGAAGCCCCTGTAATTTCGCATATCTAGTTTTCAGAGGATAGAATACTTCCTCGCATACTAAATGCGCCCATGTTTCGAACTCGTCCTTATAAAAAGGTCCCAATTTTTATAGTGGTCCACATTACCCGACATTGAATATTTTTATTTAAAAATAATTATCGGCTTCAAATCACACTTTTATAATCAGAGCTACATTTTTACTTCTACATTTTCAAAATTGCAATTATTTATTAAAAACCAAGTTTGATGTTTGTTTTCACTAATTAGGAAAACATTTATCAAGGCGGCATTGACATATTTCAAGCATTTTCTTAGGTATGGGGGGTGGTCCACATTAGACGCATAGTCCGCATTACCCGAAGTTACTCTATTAATATTTAAGGAAGGACAATTTTTAATTTATTTTAATTGCAGAATTCTCCATTATGAAAATGTTTTTTTTTCTTCGTACATCCGTTAATTTGGTA
Source organism: Musca vetustissima (assembly GCF_032173495.1). Classification (NCBI taxonomy): domain Eukaryota; kingdom Metazoa; phylum Arthropoda; class Insecta; order Diptera; family Muscidae; genus Musca; species Musca vetustissima. The sequence continues at coordinate 2,282 of NW_026884181.1, forward strand.
TCCTCCTGAATTTGTATATTTTACTCATAGTGAAACATAACCTTATTTTATCTCTTTACATCGTAAAGTGGATTAAAACAAGTGATAAAAACTTTCAGTTTCGAATACGAAAGTCACATTTTTAAAGAATTTTGGCGCTACTATCGAGCAGGCTTGGAAAATCTCATAATTCCAACCGTATAACTGATTCTGAGTAAAAAATATAGAACATTAAGTCAACAATGTTGTTATTGATTTTAAAATTAACATATACATATATACAACACACTTATTAAATACGTATTACATACATATCATGTTAAAGAATTTATGTAATGAATTATTCTATGTATCAAACTTTTGGTTATTCATCATCAAACTGCAACCTTAGTTTCAGACTACAACATTTCACTTTCACCTACCCTGCTGTCATTGTCACTTCGTATATACTTGTTCCACCTACCTCTTACTCATCCTTTCATCAGTTGAGGTGAAAGAGGAAACACATTGTTACAATTCGACAATTGTAATCATTACGAGTAACGTCAGTCTTTCCGTCAATTCTTCATCAGCTACCAGCAAATGTTATCCAACAAATACACAACTATTGCTACAGGACGACAAAAACTAACAGAAAAAAGAACTAAGTAAAAATTTTATTTTTCATTTCATTCTTCTATGGGTCGTCGTCATTGTCAGTTTGTCAGTCAAAGTAAACTGTACAATTTTATTGCAGAGAGAAATGCGAGTCAAGTTGCTGTCAATTTAAAATAGAAAATTTATAGAGAAGACAAAATGATGGACAGCTGCTGTTTCTGTAAATGTGTGTGTGTATGTGTGCGCCATGGGTGTGAGTGGAGGATGGTTTGTCTGCATGTGACTCTACAATGGTATGTGATTGTCTGTGTCTTTATTCTATAATGCAATAAAACCATCCCAATCACATTCAGACACACACACACACACACAAAAGTTCATCCTTATGAACCCATTCAAATATACACAAACATATGCATACATATGCAGACATGGTTTGTTATATGAAAACATGGACTGATTTGCGACAAATGAAAAGTAGAATAATATAATTTCAACATGGGCTGGGAAACAAATTGACGAAATAAAATTTTGGAAAACCCTATTAAAATATATATTTTCTATATATTTTCTGAATGAATTATATTTTATTACTACAGATACAGTTGCATTATTGAATACCAATTATTTTAACATAATTGGTTCAGGCTTTCGAAATAATTAAAGTTTTGTAAAAATTATGGGCTTCCATTTAACCAACATACATGAGTGATATGAATGTACCACCCCTCGTATAGTGCAAAGCTTTTGTGCAGAAATACAACTAAAGAAATGTAACAAATTGAAGCGCTTTTACATCCGTTCATGTTTACGTTGCTTTTCTAGGATGACGTTGACGTCGACTTCAACGTCAACGTGAAGGACTGTTAGAGTTTTTTCTTGACAAATTGATGGACAGCATGATGGACAGATCGTATAAAATAACTTTAAGAAAATTATATATCCATCCATGCACAATCATGTTTCAGACATTTAAACTCACACACATGCTATTATATACAGTCTATCTTTACGTGAAGATGTGTCAATGAAATCATGGATTTTTGCAAACACTATTTATGGTGGTGTTAGTGTTTACTTGCTACAGTATATATATATATATATATATATATTTATATATATAAGTATTTTAATCGTTTATAGCTTAATTCGTTTATAACCAATACTCGGCCTCGAAAGTACGAAAGATAGTTCACAAAGCATCATTTCAATGAACTTTTGATTTCACACGGAAGAAGAATTAAAAGTGTGGTCATGCATATATATTGCTTTGTTTGTATTAGTTATTCACGTTACAGTAGTTTGGTAATCAATTTTTCGTGACTAATGCTCATGTCCATATGCATTCGCTTATTTCGCATAGACACGACAAATATATGGACATCACAAAAACATACACTAGAAATGTATACTATAAATTCCATAATCCGGACATAGGAATATTCAGCCTCCTAAATCAACTAATATTCAGCCATCCTAAATCAACTAATATTCAATTAGCATACATTCATGTATATGGGACCAATTGGCCCCACCGATTATTTTCCAATCAAAGATCTCACAAAAATACTCACCGAAGAACTTTTCTACAATGATTTCCAATCCAACTCACTCAATGCAAATGCATCACATAAGCCATAGAGGCAATTTATAATTACTTCGTTTAACAACAGAAAAATAAAATTGCAAAAATATCCTTCATCGCGGTATCAACCATTAAACTCTAACCCTACAAAAAGTATAAATCAATCCCCAACACACATTTCAAGTATTTCTTAAGAACTCCCCAACACAAACAACCTGTCATCAATAGACCGTTCGTCGTCTTCATTTCTAACAAATGCCAAATCGTTGTATTTACCATTTCATATATATTTTGGCATTTCTCACTTCTCCTTTTGATTTCTCATTCTTCTATATTTTTGACCTGAAAAGACAAAAGGGGGATTTTTCTTTTGCTTGGTAGGATTTGAATTCTTTTTAACGTAAAATGTGTAATCAACTCAAATATCTTTGAAACCTCCACTGATGCTACCAGATCCACTTTTACTTACTAAATGATTGGATTTGATGAAGGACTTGTTCCTTTAAAAAAATGCCTGGACAGTTTTTTGGTTTGATTTAAGTAGTTTCGAATCAGCTGGTGGATGAATGAATGGTGTAGCATGTTGGAGCTTAAAGTTTGACATTTTTGACAAACTTCTAATGAATTGAAAAACTTTGATTTTATCATTCACGTTGGTTTCTTTTGTTGTGTTTTGGTATAGGTCCATATATATATGAAAACATTATAACATTGCGACATATAAAATGTGTGTAAATTCCATATGGGACTTTACCTACATGTTATATTTTTCAGAAGTAAATAACTTAAAGATGTGAATATACCGTTGTGATGTAAGTATACCGTTTACAAAACAGTTTATTATATACTCCCCTTCAATGTCGTAGAAATTACGTTACGTATGTATTTCCAATCGGCATCCAAGTTTGAAAATTCAGCTAAATTTGTTTCCATATAATGTAGTTCGATTTAAAATATGTGATATATCGAAATTGTTATATTTTAGCGTGCGCTAAGCATTTTCTCCCTGTGGTACTGCGGAGTCGGTGAGTGTTCCTGCTGCTGGCTCATCTGCGACGGTGCCGAGCAGTTCATTGCAAAATGGGTGTATACATATATATATATATATATATATATATATACTTGATCGATTTATGTGTGTCCCTGTTGAAGTCACGATTGATATAGCCCCCATTTAACGGTACCCCAAACATTCGATACTATGAAGATTCTCAAAAGTTTTTCAGCTGAATAGGTTGTAATTTGCTACGTTTGATTTTCATTGGTTATAAAATCTCGCTACCGAATATGATCAACATTGGTACACTTTTTAGGGTAGCCACCACACAAGCCACTAAAACCGTTAGCCCCATATAATGGTACACCCATTATTTGTTATTTTGGAGTTTGGGCATGTTTTTCAATCGAATTTGATTTTTCAAACTATAATGGGGTGCCAAATAGTCCTATAAAACATTATCAATGTCAGTTTGGGGATTAGGTATAGCTTCCATGCCACGGTACCAACCCATTTTCCGTATTTTGAAGACTTTAGCCTCATTTTCATTTCATCTCGGGCATCATCCCCACTGTCGAAATAACGAAAAAATGTTATCTGTAATGTGAGATTCATAAAGGTCAAAAAAATTTTTGGATTTAATTCTAGAATGTCCCTACAAAATTTTAAGTTAAAATCTGAACTCTTGAAGATACAGCCGATTTATTGTGTCAGCATCAAGTGACGGCTAAAGGGATTCAAAACGAATGGCGGGCACGATAACTCAAAAACTAATAATCCAATCAGTGTATAGCTCTCATTTAAAGCCAATTCTCTTACCTTTTAACTTTCAAAAATAGGCGCAAAAAAAAATTTTTTCAGAGTTCCGCCATTTTGTTAATTGTTGTGCAGTGTTACGAGAGCCAGACATGTACTCTTTCTAACACCGTTGGAATTTTCGGATTCCGATGTTCCAGTGAGGAGTTATCATGCCCGCCATCAAAAATAAGGACTTTTCTTTGATCACAAAAAACAACAACAAAAATTTTTTGTGCAAAGTTACAAATCTAAAAAAGCATTGGTATTCATTTACCAGCCCATTTAAAATCGTAAAAATAATTCGAATCTAATTATTGTGTCAACATCAAGTGACGGCAATTCTCAAACTTTGGTTCCAATTGGTTCCAAATTTTGACACGTTGCTCTGAGAGTGTGTGAACAAGGATAAAGCAAATCGGCGAAGAACTTCCTTATTATAACCTTCACCATAGTATGGAGCGTATATTAATTTTGTCATTCCGTTTGTAGCTCATCAAAATATTTCATTTCCCTAACATTCAGTATTTTGGGGGTTTTGATCATATTTTTCCACCGAATTGGCGGTTATTTAGTATTTTGAGTTTTTAATAGGTACCAAAACTCTCCACAAAAAATTATGAATATAAGTCAATTTTTTCGGATAGCCCCCATAAAGGTCTAACATTGGTATTCATTTACCAACCCAATGAAAATCTTGAAAATTTAAAATCGAGAAATCGCTATAAACGTACTTCTCCGGTCTATGTCCTTCAGGAATAAATATATGTCCTACACGCAAAATTTCTTGGGACCACACACAGCTATAATACCCTAACAACATATAAAAATATCAAAAATATAAATGTGTCTCCGATTCAATTAAGACCTTGGAAAGGATGTGGAGTATAAAATTTCTTGAGCTTGTACATTGAAATTTGTATGCTACCATTCGCGGATCCAGATGGTAGAATACAAATTTCAGTATAGTTGGCGACTATCTAAGTAGTTACATCGGAAGTTGTCACCACAACTTTCGTCACAGTTCGCAGCAGTTGCCGCTTCTAAATTCAGGTGGGTTTAGAACAATGTTGAAAGTTAATGTGCGTGAGCGTAACTTGGTATTCATCACCAAAAATGACTGATGAAAAGAAAAACAAGTGAAAAAGCGTTAAATTCGGCCGGACCAATTTTGGATACCCTCCACCATCGATATACTGAAAGGTACTAGAAATGAAAATATAGGGAACATACCAAAAAGTGGACCTATACCGACATTTCTAAAAACGGATTATTTAAGCCATAATACAAATTTCAGAAATTTTTAATGGATAATTTTAATGGATAATCAGGCTTATGGCTAATGAGGGTGTATGCACTTTAACACGGTGAAAATATGCCTCATCGAAATATTGGTTCTAGACCCCATGTTTCCGTTTCCCTTTCAGAAAATTTAGATTTCATCCAAAATTTGCCCATCTTATTATTTCTTCAAATTCGAAGATGGGGAATATCGGTTCACTCCTTCTGAAACTTCCACACAGGGGCTAGGTCTAAATGCGGCTGTAGTTCATTTTCGAACCTTACGTTGTAATTTTTTATCTCGCTATCCTCCGCAGTTGAAGTTATTATAACAGAGTCTTAGAACCAAACTCAAAACGCGGAACAAAGCAGATAACTATTTTAATATAAACCAGTAAGGACTATATGATACCCTTCACTACTATGGGTATATTCAACAGGACTATTAACATGAAATTGGATGAAATAAAATATGTGATATTTATCTAAATGTGGATCTATCCATAAACTATATGAAGGATATATAAACGTGGACCGGTAAAGCCCATTTTCGAAGATGACCTGCCTTCACCATACTGTGGTAAAGGGTATGATGTCTTTGTGCATATGTCTGTAACAGACAAAAGGAATCGAGGTAGACCCATGGTTAATTTTAATAATATGCATAGAATCACTTCCTGAGTTGATTTACGCATGTTCGTCCGTCCATGTATTTTTGTGAACAAAGTACAGGTCGCATTTATGATCCAATTTGGATGAAATTTGGCACAGTTCACTTATTTGGGCAAAGAAGGAACCCTCCCATACATAGTTTCATCCGATTATGTGAATAATGCACAAAACTCCCAATATTTGTCCGATTGTGATAAAATTTAGCACAGAGTACTGATTTAGGTCCAGACTGATGTCTGCGAAGTTTTGTTAAAACCGTTTTTTTTTTTTTTTTTGTGAATGACACACCAAATTTCCAATATTTTTCCGATTGGGATAAACTTTTGCACAGAGTACAGAATTAGGTCCAAACTGATGTCTGCGAAGTTTTGTTAAAATTGGTTCAGGTTTAGATATAGCTCCCATATTTATTTTCATCCAATTTGTTTGTGAATGATACACCAAACTCCCAATATTTGTCCATTGGGACAGAATTTTGCACAGAGTACTGAATTAGGTCCCGACTGATGTCTATGAAGTTTTGTTAGAATCGGTTCAGATTTAGATATAGCTCCCATATATAGTCTGACCTTTTGACATCCATCTCAATGGTCCTACAAAAATTCTATGGCTGTTCTATCTACAGGATATTGTAGATATTAACATCTCTTTTATGTACCAAAATGGTGAAAGTATCCGACTTTTGAACTTTCTTTACTGGTTAACCATTAAAATGTAGGGATCAGAAATAGAAATGTATTGTATAACAATTTGCTTGTTAACTTTTAGCAATGTATGTATGGACAATTGTGTATTTCGAATAAATATTTTATAATTATTTCTACATTTTCAAATACAAATATCTCACAAAAATTACATTTACCAATAATGTCCGACTTCTTCACCATTCAGTCTGCAAGCATGTCATTCATGTTCAAATGTAAATTGTCAATGTCGCTGTCACATCAAATTCTACAATTTGTTCGAACATCACTCAGCTAAAAGATAAATGTATTCCTTATTTAAGACTGTGTATGTGTTCGTATGTGATTCAATTTAGTTGTCATTTCTTACGCTAGAGTGAAGATAACAAGTGCAACCAGCCGTCACTAGTGCCACATATTCACACATAAAAAACAACAACACAACCAAATACAAAAAATGCCAGAGACAATGCAAAAATGTGCAATAAATATGATGTCGTTGACTTTATAGGTGTGTTGTTGTTGTTGTTTGTTTCTTGTGGAATGTGGTGGCAAAAAATTATCAGCCGATGCCGGCAATAAGGCGACAGATATCATTCAATCACTTGTTCGCTCACATTATGCTCATTTGTTAATATGAATTGGTTAAACAAAAAATTTAAATAAATAGCAAAAATAGAATACAAATGCAGGTGCGTAGTATAAAGAAAATGGAACTTATTTACTGTTTTGCAAAATCCCATCAGGGTCGTATACGCCAGTAAATTTGAAATTTATGAGCGTTATGAGCTGAAGAAATATAAAGTATGCAAATTTTAAAATAGTTTACTATTGTAATTTTTATTATTTCTAATAATTCAAATTAATTTTAATTTACAGTCTATAGTGCAAGGATGCGATTACGGACTTGGAAATTCGATTTGTCAAATAGAAAATCCAAAACTTGATTTTTAAAAATAAATTGCTTATTGAAGCATTTCAATAGCTATTACAATATTAATATGCTCAGAATAATATGGCGAAGGATAAATTTGAAATAATTTATTACAATAATATAATCGAAGTAAAGTAATTTTAATTAGTTCTTGGAAATAAACGGTGATTTCGAATTTTGGCAACAATGATTACCTAATTCTACCACATACATACATACCATTAAAAAATTCAAATTTTGTCCAAAATTTTTCATAACAAATGATGCCACCTTATCCATTTCTTCAATCTTAATATGTACTCATAAACACAACATATTATTTATTTCGGAATAAAAAATAATATCTGATATTTAAATATAATATATCTATGTATATTCCATTTTTAGTTGTGAAAGGCACAAATGACATTGATGATGGAAAAGTCTTTTCAAACCTATTATTAGATATCTTTTCAGCTCAATCAACAATTCACTCAATCATAGAAAAAATACAAATATGTGCAAATACGAATATGTATATACATATGTAGGTATTATATGTGTTCGTGTATGTGTGTACGCTTTGTGTGTGTCCTTCATAACAATGTCCATCCATCCGAATACAAATGTCACACACAAATATTGAAAAAGAAGGAATCCAATATACAAACTACCCAAAGGATTTTCAATCGAATCTGTCAAATGGTTCACAAAAATATCAAACTTCAATCAAATCATACGGATGAAATAAAAACACTTTTGCACAGATATACAAGCACACTCCCCTCACAACCATCATTATGACCATGCTGTGTGAACGGGGACAGTGGCCCCAATGAATGAGACCAGTGGAAATGTCACATTCACAATTCAAAATTACATATTTGCTGTTAAAAATGATGAACGACCGGGATGGAGAGGACAAGTTGATAAAGAAACAACCCCGAAGGATTTCTGAATGTCATAAAAAATCATAATGACAGACAGACAGATAGATGGACCATTTGAATGGACAACTTATGAATTGATGCGGTCGGTGCACATCAAAAAGGGATCGAATCAATGAATAGAAATAAATGACCAGTGAAAAGGTAAGGAGAGGAAGAAGGGGGTACATACGAGTGATTTTGTTGATTTTTTGATTATGGCTAGGCTAGTCAGTCAGACATTGGGTTGATGTGATAAAGTCTCGCAAAAATGAATGATTGACAGAATATATTTTTAATTAAAAAAACTGATAACATAAATCGTCCGATATATGGCCTACATAAAAAATATTGTTAAATCATACTAAGCTAATTTTGTGTACTTGACATAACGTTTAATTTTAAAATTCCCATTAACAAAAAAAATGTCAAGTGTAATCCAGGGAAAGGAAATAAAAATGTAAAAAAGTACTAAAAGAGTGCTTAAGAAAAACAAAACAAACATTTTATTCGGTTTCAAAAAGATTTCGCTACCTTATCCATATTTCTGATGCTAATAATACGTGAACTCTTTGTATTTCATTATTTATGCTATTGTCTAGTTTTAATTCGTTGTCAATATATTTTTATACCCTCCACCATAGTATGGAGGGTATATTAATTTTGTCATTCCGTTTGTAACTCATCGAAATATTCATTTCCGACCCCATAACGTATATATATATATATATATATATTCTTGATCAGGGCAAAATTCTAAGAGTTGTCTTTTGTCTGCAGGCAGTTCAAGTTCGAAGATGGGATATATTGGTTCACGTTTAAGCATAGTTCCCATATAACGGTACCCCCCAATTTTCGGTATTTTGGGGTTCTTGAGCGCTTTTTTCAACCGAATTCGCTGAAATTTGGTGCATTGGGTTCTTATTGATCGTATTTTTCCACGGAATTGGCTGTAATTTAGTATTTTGAGTTCTTAATAGGTACCAAATCTGTCCACAAGAAATAGTGAATATTGGTCCATTTTTTTCGGATAACCCCCATGTAAGGGTAACGTCCAATTTTCCATATTTTGGGGTTCTTGGGCGAGTTTTTCAAACGAATTCGCAGAAATTTGGTACATTGCGTTCTTTTTGAGTTCCAAATGTCCTCACTGCAAATTATAAATATCGGTTCACTTTTTCTGGTTGCCCCTATATAACGGTAACCCCCCATTAGCGGTCTTTTGGGGGGTTTAAGCGAATAGGTCCATTTCCCTTATTTTCATTTAAAGTATCTGTCAGTACATCTATGGTGTAGGGTATCCAAAGTTCGTCCCGCCCGAACTTAATGTTTTTTCTCTTCTTTTGTATACCCTTCACCTCACTGTGGTACAGGGTATTATGTCTTTGTGCATATCTTTGTAACAGGCATAAATAATCGAGATAGACCCATGGTTCCTTTTGAGAATATGCATAGAATCACTTTCTAAGTCGATTTATGCATGTCCGTCTGTCCGTCCATGTATTTTTGTTAACAAAGTACAGGTCGCATTTATGATCCGATTTGGATGAAATTAGGCACAGATCACTTAATTGGCCCAAGGACGAACCCTATTGAAATTGGAGAAAAATCGGTTCAGATTTAGATATAGCTCCCATAAATAGTTTCGTCCGATTTAAGGTAAATGGTGCACCAAAGTCCCTATATAACTCTCGATTTGCACGAAATTTGGCAAAGCGTAATGAATCAGGTTTAAATTGATCTGTGTTAAGTTTCCTGAAATTCGGTTCAGATTTAGATATAGCTCCCATATATATTTTCGTCCGATTTAAGGTATATGGTGCACCAAAGTCCTTATATATATTTTGATTTGACCGAAATTTGGCACAGCATAATGAATTAGTTATATAATGATGTGTGTTAAATTTCCTGAAAATCGGTTCAGATTTAGATATAGCTCCAATATATATTTTCGTCCGATTTAAGGTAAATGGTACACCAAAGTCCCTTTAAATCTTTCGATCAACACGAAATTTGGCACAACGCAATGAGTTAGGTCTAGAGTGATGTGTGTTAAGTTTTGTAAAAATCGGTTCAGATTTAGATATAGCTCCCATATATATTTTCGTCCGATTTAAGGTAAATGTTGTAGCAAAGTCCCTTAATATCTTTCGATTTGCACGAAATTTGGCACAGCGTAATGAATTAGGTATAGAATGATGTGTGTTAAATTTTCTGAAATCGGTTCAGATTTAGATATAGCATCTACATCTGACCAAATGAACAATTTAGTAACGGTTGCAGAATGACATATTTATGGATCCACTTTCATCTTACTGGTAATTTAAAAATGCGACGTCTGCTATGATTCATCTGTTGAATATACCCAATGTGGTGAAGGGTATCATATAGTCGGACGGGGCCGGACTTTACTACTTTCCTTACTGGTTTTGGGTTCCAAATGTCCTCACTGCAAATTATAAATATCGGTCAATTTTTTGTGGTAGCCCCTATATAACGGTAACCTCTAATTTGCGGTATTGTGGGGGGTTTAAGCGTGTTTTTGAAGCGAATTCGCTGAATTGTGGTACAATGTGTTCCTATTGGGTACCAAATCCCCTCATTAAAAATTTTATATAGGTCCATTTCCTTTATTTCCATTTAAAGTATCTGTCAGTACATCTATGGTGGAGGGAATCCAAAGTTCGCCACGGCCGAACTTAACGTTTTTTTTTTTTTTTTTTGATTGTTCTAAATACCTCTTATCTCCAAATTCAATGTACGCCCGAATAAAATGCTTCTTAGTTTCAAAGTGTTCTTGAAATAATTGAATTCATCACGACGACTGTCTACCTCTGGAGATAGTACAGGATGCTGAACTAAAATCAGCCTTAACATATGTTTTTTTTATAACTGAACAGTTATCAGTCAGAAGCCCGGTCATTTTGTCGACAAAATCTTGCAGATTCTTAAAAATGACGGTCTTATGAATGAATGGAATGTGGATTGGTACTAAATTTGTGGCTGGGGTACTACTTTACCTTTTTGAGTAAAAATTACTATTGTGCTGAATTTCCCATCACTGGTGTAATCCCAGGTTGTTGTTTTTTATACCTTATCATATGCCTATGCGTCGATACCGACCCATATGCAATATTTCAAATTTCGGTCCCAAAAACACCTCTTTAACATAATCCACATACAAATACCAATATCCATATCAATGTCAACACTACCACCATTAGTTTACCAACTGCGAAACGACCTTAAGGGGACCCCCATTTTTCGCTTTAAAAAATCGATTTTTTATTCCATGTAAACCTATAGAGTTCCAGTGTTCGACAATCACGCCCGCCATCGAATAGAAGGACTCTCTTTAAATACAAAACAAAAATAATTCTTCAAATACATGTATGCAAAGCCGGTTGAAACTAGACGAAATTTGAAATCGATAATGGGGGGTTCCCCTAATTTAGAAACATTTTTGTTCACATTTATCTACGATTTATTCACCCAAAAAATATCACGAACAAATATTTTATATGTGGTTTATTTAGGTTAACTTTTGAAACCATAAAATGTATAACCCTATACTTTCAAATTAGACTGGAATGTTAATTTTCACATTGCAGGAGACTAATGGACATCTTGCAGTTATTCTGAAATTGCCAGCGTAGAAAAAGGTACGATAACCCATTACCAGTAATAACTTTATACTAAACACTGAATACAAAAAACAAAAAACGTTAAACGTATGTTCGTATTCAATGTAAAAATCGAAATTATCACAATATTTGTATATTGATTGGGTTAGAATTTCCTATCACATAATTGTTGAGATTCCAAATACACACAACACATATTGTAGATGGATACATCAAGAAAGCCATTATAGAAACAACTCAGAAATTTGTAAAAACAATTCATAAAATAGCAAACCAAAACCTCACAAAATTGTAAGAATGAAATGTTAATGTTTTTGGCCTTTCGTGAAGAGTGCTGGATGAAGAGTGTGGATTGCAGACAAGATGAAACAAATGAAGCAATAAATTTCGTTGACAAAAAACATGCAACACCCCAAGATTTTGGCGTCTAACCACGACGAAAATCACTCTTAACTGGCCGCGGTCGACAAAGAACTGGTTATATTAATGGAATGTATAATAATGATAAAACTAATACGAGGTATACTACCGAAATATTAAAAAAATATTGCAATGAGTTTTTTTGGTCTCCCATTTACTTTACTTTAGCAAATTAAAAAAAAAAAAAATAATAATATGATTTGTTTTTGTGTTTAGTTCCAAATGCATTTAAAATGTGTATATACATATATTTTTCGATAACATATCTCGTATAAAATTTCTTGGTTTAACATAAAATGATTTTTAGTTGTTCTTCGGCGAAGAAACGGCAAACGTAAAGTGCATGTAGCAGAGGGCATATATCACTCACATATGTGTCACATGACAAACAACTGACAAGTGATAGAAGAAGAAGAAGAAAGTATAGAGACATCTTTGAATGCCATTCATGCAATGTGGAGTGTTTGCGTACCTTCCCCTTCATGTTCCATCGGTTATACACATGTGGTCCACTTGCAAATTTTTGTTTTTGTTTTATTTGGCTACCATTTTCGCGTTAGTTTTTGGTGACTTCACACAAAAGCGACTAGGCGAATTATGATTATGTGATGTCTTGACTTGTGAAAAATGTCACATGATGCGCAATTTGAGCAGCAAACATTTCATGTAAGGCGTTCATTTGAAAAGTCTGCCATAGAGACATTCATATATGACGCCACTGCTTTTTTAAGATGACAATGCAAAAATATGATTATTAGAAAAAACAAAAACTACAAAAGAAATTACGCTTCATTTCAAACGATTCGTATGACGGCAAATAATTTTTTTGATTTCTAAGATTCAAAACAGTGGTCATTGCCTTGTTTTTGATATATTATTAACATAAAATGAAGTCTTCGTGACATACAAAACAAATAATACTTGACCTCTTTTCATAATTAAAACGTGGGAAAATTTTTCAAATTTATAAAACGAATTTATAAACTTTCCTACACACCCAACACTTGCATACATTATAAATTTTTTGATGTATTGTTTCAATTATACAATCTTATTCCACTGTGCTTTCTAAATGTTTAACACTACAAATATATGTTGCGCCAGAAGTGTGTGTGTGCGTGTATGTGTGCAAACCATTTCGTAGAGGCCCAATTAGTTGCTGCCACCTGTCAGCAGTTCGTCATCTTCATCTTCACATTTATGACACGAACGGGTTAATTTTGATGTCGTACTGTCACTGTCGATGTTCATTCCTCAACACCCAACACGATAAGTACATTTATGTTTGTTTTGAGCAATTGAATAGGCAGACTGGCAGACAGACAGACAGCAGCAATGCCATTCACATGAAATCTAAGAATAGACGAGAGCTGTCATTATGACAGCAAAATTTATGATTTTTAGTACGACAACAGATATAATGTTGTGGTCGAACACTTGTACTTGTAAAAATATACACAAATAGAAAGAATTTTAGTGAATTTTTTTTTGGGGTTAAAAAAAAACCGAACACAAATATAATATTCCAAATGAATAGCACTATGCAAAAAAATTTTGTAGGGTGGTGAATTACTTATGGGGGATTTTTTTTATTTTGCTGGTAACTACAAGGTTAATGAAAAAACCTTTATTTGGCTCGCCTTGTCATAGTGTATAACGATTCGTCTTCTCTTGTTCATTTTCAGAATTTTTCCCGAGATTACAGTAACATATAGTTGAATATTTCGTCGGAACATACGTATGCATGAAGATATCCTAAAAACTAGCTATAAATGGTAAAATTATTAATGTAAATGTGCCGTATTTATTAGTCGGGTTCTTGGACGGGGCAAAATGTTTTTGTTGTTGTTTTATAAAATGTTCGATATAGATCCCTGTTTTGGCATAACCCCAATTTTAAGGTCTCCTTCCATTAGCGGTAATGCTAAGTTAAGATTATGATGACGTACCGCAATCGATTAAAGTAAATAATTATTATATATTTATACCCTTCACCATAAGGTGGTGTGTATATTAAATTTGTCATTCCGTTTGCAACACCTCGAAATGATTCACAGGAAAATAGTATTTTGGATTAGTATTTGGGTTATATCCGAAATAATATATATACATGTATTTTTATACCCTTCACCGCACTGTGGTACAGGGTATTATGTCTTTGTGAATATGTTTGTAACAGGCAAAAGGAAACGAGATAGACAAATGTTTCCTTTTGAGAGTATGCATAGAATCACTTTCTAAGTCGATTTATGCATGTTCGTCCGTCTGTCCGCCCGTCAATGTATTTTTGTTAACAAAGTACAGGTCGCATTTGTGATCCGCTTTGGATGAAATTTGGCCCAGTTCACTTATTTGGCCCAAGGACGAACCCTATTGAAATTGGGAACAATCGGTTCAGATTTAGATATAGCTCCCATATATATATTTTCGTAAATGGTGCACCAAAGTCCCTATATATCCTTCAATTTGCACGAAATTTGGCATATCATTCTGAATTATGTCTAGAACGATGTGTGTTAAATTTCGTAAAAATCGGTTCAGATTTAGATATAGCTACCATATATCTTTTCGTCCTATTTTGGATAAATAGTGCACTAAGGTCCCTATATTACCTTCGATTTGCACGAAATTTGGCATAGCGTCCTGAATTAAGTCTAAAAGATTTGTGTTGAATTCCGTGGAAATCGGTTCAGATTTATATATAGTTCCCATATATATATTTTCGTCCGATTTTAGGTAAATAGTGTACCAAAGTCCCTATATATCCTTCAATTTGCACGAAATTTGGCACAGCGTACTGAATTAATTCTAGAACGATGTGTGTTAAATTTCGGTTCAGATTTAGATATAAATTGTGCGACAAACTGCCAAGGATTGCACAGGTTATTAATACAACATTTAGATATAGTTCCCATATATACCTTCATCAGATTTTAGGTAAATGGTGGGCCAAACTGCCAATGTTTATCTGATTGATGCAAAATTTTGCACAGCGTATTGAAATTACTGCAGGATGACGTTAGTGAGGTTTTGTTGAAATCGGTTCAGATTTAGATTTGGTTCCCTTATATAGTTTTACGTTAATGGTGCACCATACTGCCAATTTTTCCGATTGTGAACAAATTTTTCACAGTGTACTGAATTAGGTCCAGTTTAAACGCCTGTGATGTTTTTTTGAAATCGGTTCAGATTCAGATATAGCTTCCATATATAAATGATGCGCCAAACTGCCAACTACTGAATTAAATCCAGTTTGATGTCTGTGAAGTATTGACTCCAACTTCCAATATGGAGACTCCCGATGAAGACAAAATTTTGCACAGCGTACTGAATTAGGTCCAGATTAATGTATGCAATGATTTGTTGGAATCGTTTAAAAATCTGTTTCAAGAAAAACGTGTTTAAAATTTGAGAATCACTCTTGCCGTCACTTGATGCTAACTCAACAAATCGGCTATATCTTCAAGAGTTTTTCAGATTTTTACTTGCAATTTTTGAATTGCAAGTAAAAATTGCAAAAAAAATTGAATTGAAGTTGCGAATCAAATCAAAAATAAAATTAAACATTTTGAAACAATAGCTCTCAATAAATCACATTTTATTTTAACATAGCCCACTATAAATGTTTCTGAGGAAAAATTTTTTGCTAAAGATTTTCGATGTAGTTTAATATTTTATATAACTTCCTTTATATTTGGAATTTTAAAATAGCTTAGTTTGACGTTCCATATTACTGGAATAACTCCCATTGATTTCTTAATATTTTACCTTATCAACTTCATCGTTCATTCTAAAATTCCAAAGACGAATAATATCAAAAAAATGGCACAATTATTATTCATTTTAATACAGTTGATTCGTATGAACAAACATTTATTTGCCATCCAACAAGTCTAAAAAAACACCTTGCACATTTGACAGCAAAACGTCGAGATTGACACAAGTCTATCTAATGATGAAGAAGACACCACAGAAACATTTTCATTATACTACGCGTACATGTCGAAGATGTCGATGCAGACGACGACAAGTTATAAGAAGAAAAAGAAAAAAACTAATCAAATGTTGATGCCACACATCCATGCCACATCACGCATTACAGAATATCTCTAATATATGAGTCATATCTGGATATACATGTCTGCCACTGATGTTGATGATGTTATGTCAATATATAGGTGTGAGGCGTGAGTGATTCTGTCAGAGCTTTTAAAAGTAATGTGAAAAAGGAAATAGTATTGTTCAATACGAATTATGGAAAACGCTACATAGCTTCACATGTTGTCTTTAGTATTTTAAGATCGACAAAGAATATTGAACTATATAGGGATGGGTGTATATGTGGAAAATACAAAATTATTTTAAAGTCCATAAAAAATTTTTTTGATAATTTTTTTGGCGAGCACATTAATGATTTTTTGTATTGCCCATAAATTTATTTATTTTTGTTAAGTTATACATTTTAGGAACATACTTAGAGGAAAAATTCCAAATTTCAAATCTATCACCATACTATGGTGGAATTTGTATATTCTTCACCACAATGTGGTACATGGTATTATGTCTTTGTACATATGTTTGTAACAGGCAAAAGGAAACGAGATAGACCCATGGTTCCTTTTGAGAATATGGATAGAATCACTTCCTGTGTCGATTTATGCATATCCGTCTGTTGATGTTAAATTGTAAACAAAGTTACATTTATAATCAGATTTGTATGAAATTTGGTACAGCTCTTTTATTTGTCCCAAGGACGAACCCTATCGAAATTGATGAAAATCGGTTCAGATTTTGATATAGATTCCATATATATTTTCGTCCGAATTGATGCAAATGGTGTACCGAAGTCCCTTCATATCTTTCGATTTAAACGAAATTTGGCATAGCGTACTGAATGGAGTCTGGAATGACGTGTGCTAAATTTCGTAAAAATTGGTTCAGATTTAGATATAGCTCCATTATATATTTTCGTCTGATTTTATGTAAATGGTTCACGGAATATGGACAGCGCACTGTGCCGCAGCATACCATATGGTATATGACACGGTTGCCCAATTAGGTCCAAATTTACTTTAATGGTATATGTTTAATAGATTCAAATAGCTTCGGACATTAAATTTCGCCCGATTCCATTTTAAAGGTCCTCTAAAGACGATATGTATGTTCTATTTACAGAATATTGTATCTCTAGCATATAGTCGGCTAGCATATAGTCGGTCCCGTCCGACTTTTGATCTTTTTTTACTGGTTAGAATATGCTTAGAATCACTTTCGGAGTCGATTTATGTATGTCCGTCCGTCTATTGATGTTAAATTGCAAACAAAGGTTGCACATTTATTTGGCCCAAGGACGAACCCTATTGAAATTAAAAAAAAAAAACGGTTCAGATTTACATATAGCTCTCATATATATTTTAGACCGATTTTATGTGAATGGTGCACCAAAGACCCGATATTTTTTCGATATTCACGACATTTGGCAAAGCGCTTTATATATATTGTGCACTAAGCCCCTATATTTCACATATAGTTCTTAATTGAGTCTAGAATAGTGAGTTGTAAGTTTCATGAAAATAGATTTCAGATTTATATATAGCTCCCATATATATATATATATATATGTATATATATATGGGAGCTATATATATATATATTCGTCCGATTTAATGTTAAATGTGTCCCAATTATATACGACAAAAATTATTATAGAAGGACGTATGTAGTACTGGGCTTATATCGGTGTATATCTGACTATACCTTACAATAAGAATCTTTGGATTATCTCTTATATTTAACCAAAGTGGTGAAAGGGTATCATACAGTCCGACTTTTGAACTTTCCTTGCTTGTTTTTTAATACAAATATTTCACAAAATAACAACCGAGCATACAAACCCATTCACAGGCAAAATATGCTTTACCATTCTGTAGTAGCAAAACCATGTAATTTGGAAATGATACAAATATGAAACATTCATTTGACGTTTGTGACACGAAATTATTGGCGTGCGTGATGTTGCAACAAAAAACAACGACATTTCTCCAGTTTTTGATGAAATAAGCTGATTTTTTCTTTAGTCTTCGCCCTGTCGGAAGAAAAACAGCAATCGCAAAAATAATAAGTATAATAAGTGAAAACCATAGCACAGGAATGAGAAACAGAGTGATAGACATGAATAAATGAATGAGTTTTTTTTTCGTACACTGGGAAGAGTTATCAAAAAGGACATTGGGGCCAGCTAACATCGTGGTGGCTGTTCATACCACAAAAACGTAAGCAAACAAACCGAAACATTTATTTTCTAAATAAGAAAAAATCCATTTCGTTGGTAATTTACACGTAGCGCTCGTATTGTAATGCTAAATTGTGCAACTTTTACATTTATTTTCGACGACGCTCATTCCGCATTTTCTTCATATGAATTTGAGAAAATGTGTGAGCTGCCACCATTACTAGTCTATGGATTTGTGATGATGACAATTCTATTTTTTTATGAATGTCACATCTGAAGGGGGTACTAAAACAACACACAGGGTTATTTGTATATGTTTATGGGCTTGTATATAAATGTTCCTCCTCCATTACACACGTTTATGTCTCTGAATTTGTTATGATTCTCGTTCGTTTGCCCATTCATTTACACGTTTAGTCACATCAAAATATTTTTTTGCGTTCTATTGGAGGTGGTGGTATTTAACATATGCTTCCGTTATGTTTCATTTCACATTTGAATGGGCCATAAGATCCAGCTCATAAGAAATTATGGAAGACACCTGAGCATCAATAGAAATTTGTGATTGTGAGACGTTTTGATCGTTCTTTTGGGTTGGAATATTACTTTTTATTTTAACTATATGCAGATGAAATTTTGATGATTGTACTGTTTAGTACAATACTGGGAAATAGTTACGTGGATTCATTCTCATTCCAACATTATATAAATCGCTTTCAATCTAAAGTTTTTTTGTTATTACAAATAAGTGAAATATTGCTATAATTTGCAAATGCAAACGATACTTATATTAGCATGTATCTAGTATATGAATAACAGAAACCTTTTAGAATATGTCAATTTTAAGATGTTCATCAAATGGATGTTCCATAAAAAATTAATTTTTTTTTAACAAATTGGTCTTTTGCTCACTTATTTTTTGCAAGGACGCTGCTTTTCCAATTTGTATTTTTAAAATCAATGTTAAGCCAAATTGGGCTTGACACCCGAATTCTATGATAGCGCTAAATGACAAGTATAGTTAGACCTATACAGTCCTTCTTCAAATGTCTACCTACAAAAGACGAGACGAGGTAGAGTAATAAAATTCGTCTCACAATCTGGCTGCATCGACAAAGTATGTATTGTTTTAACTATGTACAAAATAATTTTGTAATACATTACATGATTATTGCCAAATTATAGTATATTTTCCGAGTGATATTTTTTTAATTCAATATTGGGTTCGCAATACTAAATTTAATATGTTTGGCATTGGAATTTCCTCACGCTTAGAAAGCGAGCACATACACAGGCATTCATATATATTCAAGGTATATTGGAATATTCAAATTCAATTGATTATATTTTGTCACTTCGGATTCCAATTTCAGTCGTGTATAGAGAAGACGATTTGTTTTTTTCACGATGTACTCTTAACAGTGAACAATCATAAATCTGATTGTTTGTAACAGACAAAAGGAATCGATGTAGACCCATGGTTTCTTTTGAGAATATGCTTAGCATATCTTTTTGAGTCGATTTATGAATTATGTGAACAAAGTACAGATAGATTTTATAATTCGAACTGGATGAAATTTGACACAGGACACATATTTGGCCCAAAAACACTTTCGCGGTTATAACAAATTTAATTTTGGTTTTTATTTAATTCAAACCTTCACTCATTCAAGAATGCCCCTTTAAAATTGAAAATCTCAACAACTCTTGAAGATATAGCCTATTTATTGTGTTAGTATCAATGACGGGCACGACAATTCAAAAACTAATAACCCAACCCATTCCCAAATTTAACACGTTATTCTGTACGTATATAGCTATGAATAAGTAAAAATTTAATCGGTTAAAATCTTCCTTATTTTCATACTTGGTTTGTGGTCAAAAATAGGGAACATTCCAAAAATCTAACTTCATAGATCCGCCAAACTCATATTATGATAGGACCTTGAATATACCAGAACAAAATCGTGAGTAAAAGATGGTTATCAATTGGAAGACCAGCGTTATACGGGAGCTACACCAAAACGTGGACCGATATATCCCATTTGCAATACCACACATTATAGGGGTAATAGTTATGACTGTGCTGTTTCAGAGCTTTATTTTAAATATTGCGACCTCTTTCGTGATTCGAATGGACGGACAGATATTATGTATTCGTTCATATGTTTGTAACAGGCAAAAGAAAACGAAATAAACACATGGTTCCTTTTAAGAATATGCATAGAATCACTTTCTGAGTCGTCCGACGGTCCGTCCGCCTGTCTGTCCATGTTACATTATAAACAAAGTACAGGTCGCCTTTATGGTGTGAATTGGATGAAATTGGCACAGCCCATTTGGTTGGGCCCACGGACGAACCCTATGGAATTTGTAGAAAATCGGTTCAGATATAGCTCCGATTTAATGTAAACTGTACACCAAAGTCCCTATATATCTTTCGATTTGCAAATTTGGCACACCGTACTGAATTGAGTGTGTTAAGTTTCGTGAAAATCGGCTTCCATATATACCGATTTTACATAAATGGTGCGCCAAACTACCAATATTTATCCGATTGAAATAGAATTTTGTACTGCGCACAGAATTAAGTCAAGTTTGATATCAGTGAAGTTTTGTAAAAATCGGTTCAGATTCAGATATAGCTCCCATATAGTTTCGTCAGATTTTATGTTCGATTGAGATATAATTTGGCATAACGTATGGAATAGGGACTGCGATAGAGTGTGTTGTTTCATTGAAATCGGATCAGATATAGATATAGCTCTCATATATAGGTTCGTCCGATTTTATGTAAATGGATCAACAAACTCCCAATTTTTGACCGATTTTTACGAAATTTGGCATAACGTATGGAATTTAGACTAGAATAGAGTGTGTTGTTTCATCGAAATCGTGTCAGATATAGCTCCCATATATAGCTTCGTCTGATTTTATGTAAGTGATGCACCAAACTCCCAATTTGTGAGATAAAATTTGGCATAACGTATGTAATTGTGAATGGGATAGAGTGTGCTAAATTTCATTGAAATCGGTTCAGATTCAGATATATCACTCATATATAACTTCGTCCGATTTTATACAAATGGTGCACCAAACTCCCAATTTTTGTCCTCAATTTCCAGTTGCAGAACGTATTATATTGAAACTTGTTGAAATCGGTTCAGGTTTAAATATAGCTTCCATATATATTTACATCTGATTTCATCTAAATGGTGTACCAAATAACTAAAGTTTTTTTTTTCAATTGGGATGAATTTCTGCACATCGTGTAATATTGGAGCTACAATAACACTGAGTTCATGCCATTTGTGAACCAAATAATAAAGGTTTCTTCTACCGAGATGAGATTGTGGACTGCGCAATGTGCTACTAATTTGATCAACAATGTATGACAGGAAGATAGCCAACGGAAAAAGGGACAACTCTTCTTAAACCCCCGTTTGGATTGGATGCCTTTTTAACATTGTTATAGTCATAGAAAATTCAAGATATTCATTTTAAAAAAATGTGGACCCATACAGTCAAATTACAACTACTTCGGTTGAATATTTGGCTTAAATCTTCAATATATTTATACAAAGTGGGACTATGTCATGAATCTATTTCATATATTTTCCACCAATATAGAATTTAAATCTCTCACCCAATCGTATTTTTTTTTTTCTTTTCTTTCAAAATTCTAGTTACACACAAATCTAACTTTATCTAATATTGATATTTCAGTGCAAACGCGATGAATGGAATGAGAAAAATGATGTAATGGTCGAAACCATTAGCACGTGCACGCATTAAGTCTGCCCTCACATGTTGGCATCATAATTTTTGCAAATTACCGTTAAAGCGTTGCCATATTTAGTTAAATATTAAAGTAATGTTAACACTGCATGTGGATGCTACATTCTGCTAGCATGAATTGTTCGTGTGTGTGTCTGTGTTACCGTATGCCGAACCTGCCAAGGGGATACCAGGTATTTTATTTACAAACATTGGCTTAGTTGCAACTCATATTCTTGCTAACATCACAAAACATTCACAATAATGTTGCCTTTGGGTTTCATTCTATAGCTTTCGGTGATTATTCATGTTGTGTGTGCTAGTGCAAGTATGGTAGCGTTTTAACTGTATAAGTTTATTCTTAGCTAACCATGGATATACACCGCTGCAACTATATTCGTTGTCTTAAGCAAATGTCGTATGTAAAGGGGGCCTTCAAACAAACAAAAAAATTCTTTTAAATATTCGTGAAAAACTATTTCATCAGATATAAGATGTATGAATATTAAATGTACAAATGTACGAACTAACATTTTGTCACATGATAAGGCCTTCGAATGTGTGGAGAATACCGCTCCGTACTCCTACAAATACCAATACATTTTATAATGTTTCTCATAATACGTTTAAAATTGTGGTTGCATCTTTTCGGTTCTTCAATCGTGCTCCATCAGCTTTGCAGGTGCGAAACCCTTAAGTTTCAGTAGCACTTGCCAAAAATTATACTTTTAGGCCATAATTTTCACGAAACATATCCAGACATTGTACTTGTACATATGCATTCCTATGTATAGAAAATGCTGCGGTTACAATGTCTTAGACGCCCACACCACATACTCTCTACATTGGTTATGAACGAAACTACGACGAATGGTTGTTTTCTCCAATGACTGAAACTGTTCTTTAAAGTTTGTTAAATGTATGATCATGGCGTGCTTAAATGGCAAAAGCTTAAATCATATCGCTGCTGTACTATTCGTGGAAAAATATACGTGACGTAGCTAAAAACTTGAGAGCTATAGTAACGAGATTTTTGAATTAAAAATGAATCATTCAATATTTTGCACTGAGTTTTGTTCGACTTTGACTTTTTTTAATAAAAAGATATCATATTTAGGAATGAGCTTAAAAAAATTATATGCCATAATCATATTCTTGATTTTTGTAAATATCCCAGTACTCCCAATACAATTTTCTATAAGATGCAATTACAGTTTAAAAGCCTTGAGATAAACAATTTCAATCATGAAGTTTCAAGAGATTATATTGAAAAATAAAAATATTTTTGAAAAACTAACTATAACTAACAATTCTCTTTCATTGATAGACTAAGAACCGCCCTCTTAGTAATTATAACGGTAAAAATAACTAAAATTTTAGAGCACATCTGTTTCCACTGCATAAATTATTATTTATTTCGATTTAAATAAAATCGTACGAAAACAATAAAAGGAGCTATGTCTTAACTGAAGGTTTGGGTTTGACTTGTTTCAAGAATATTGTCAGGTGGTATTCATGTGGTTTGTGGTTTAGTGTCCTTAATCATGGTAGAATATAATATTACGTTATGTAATATGTCTTGTAAACTGTTCTGGAAAACCAAGATTTGTATCAGAACCTAAAATGCACATAAACCATTTTTAAAGTAAACGAATCATATCTAAATTTGAACCGATTTCTATAAAACTTAACATACGTTTTTCTAGACATAATATATAAATATGCATAGAATCAATTTCTGAGTCGATTTACGCATGTCCGCCCGTTCATGTATTTTTGTTAACAAAGTACCGGTCGCATTTATGATCCGATTTGGATGAAATTTGGCACAGTTCACTTATTTGGAGAAATTGGAGAAAATAGGTTCAGGTTTAGATATAGCTCCCATATGTAGTTTCATCCGATTTTATGTAAATGATGCACCAAACTCAAAATATTTGTGCGATTGGGACAAAATTTTGCACAGCGCACTGACTCAGGCCCATGCTTATGTGTGCAGAGTTTTGTTGGAATCGGTTCAGATGTAGATATAGCTTCCATATATATAGTCGTCCGATTTTATGTGAGTGATGCACAAAACTCCCAATATTTATCCGATTGCCACAAAATTTTGCACAGAATTCTGAATTAGGTCCAGACTGATGTCTGCGAAGTTTTGTTACAATCGGTTCAGATTTAGATATAGCTCCCATATATGGTTTCGTCCGATTTTTTGGTGAATGATACACCGTACTCCCAATATTTCTCCGATTGGGACAAAATTAGGTCCAGACTAATGTATGCGAAGTTTTGTTGAAATCGGTTCAGACTTAGATATAGCTCTCATATAGTTTCGTCCGATTTTATGTAAATTATGCACGATTGGGACAAAATTTTGCTCAGCGCTCTGACTCAGGTCCATGCTTATTTATGCGGAGTTTTGTTGGAATCGGTTCAGATTTAGATATGGCTCCCATATTTTGCACATAGTTCTGAAGTAGGTCCAGACAGATGTCTGCGAAGTTTTGTTACAATCGGTTCAGATTTAGATATAGTTCCCATATATAGTTTCGTCCGATTTTTTGGTGAATGATACACCAAACTCCCAATATTTGTCCGATTGGGACAACATTTTGCACAGAGTACTGAATTAGATACAGACTAAATCGGTTCAGATTTAGATGTAGCTCCCATATATACTTTCCTCGGTGTTTGTTTTTTCTTGTGAATGATGAACAAAACTCCCAATATTTGTCCAATTGAGACAAAATTTTGCACAGGGTACTGAATCATATTCAGATTAATGTCTGCGAAGTTTTTTTAAATAGGTTCAGATTTAGGTATAGCTCCCATATATAGTTTCGTCTGATTTTATGTGCATGATGCCCCAAACTCCCAATGTTTGTCCGATTGGGATAAAATTCTGCACAGAGTACTAAATTAGGTGCAGGCTGATGTCTGCGAAGTTTTGTTAAAATCGGTTCAGATTTAGACATAGCTCCGAAGTTTTGTTGGAATCGTTTCAGATTTAGATATAGCTCCTACATATAGTTTCGTCCGATTTTGTGTGAATGATACACCAAACTCCCAATATTTTTCTGATTGAGTAAAATTGTGCATAGCGAATGCTATTGAGAAAACAATGATGCGTGATAATATTTGTTGAAATCAGTTCCGAATTTGGTATAGGTCTTATATATATTTTCGTTCGATTTTATGTGAATGGTGGTTACACGAAATTTGGCAGAGGGTATTAAATTGAATATAGTGATTACAAAAAACATAAGGTGTATGCAATTAGGTCCATGATTTTATATATAGCTCCCATATACAATTTGACTCGATTTTATACAAATGGTACACCAAAGAATCCAAGACTGCCCGTTTGACGTGCAATTTCTCATTGATTTCATAATGGTATGTGTTTGGGTTTTTCAATTGGTTCAAATATTTATCTAGTTTGCACATTTAATTTCGCCGATTTCATCTCAATGGTCCTCCAATATTCTGTTCTATCGACAGGATAATACAGATATTAAAATCTCTTGTATGTTCCCAAATTGGTGAACGGTATCATATAGTCTGCCCCGTCCGACTTTTAATCTTTCCTTACTGGTTTTAAAATAAATTCAATGTTTTTTGGTTGACATCAAAATGTCAGACTTGTCCAGAAATAGCAGTTATTTTGCGGAAGGTCGTGTAATTGTCTTATAAAAGAAATACTTAGACATAAGTCGTCAAGTTGTTTTAGCGCTGCTAGTTCGCCACCGCTAATGGTCTCAGTCTTCATTTTTCTTTAAATACACAATTGTTCATATCAATATTATTCAACGGTACAGTGGTCACGTGGTACAGGACGTTATGGTTTTAATAGAATCACAAATCGACTCAGAAGATTTATGATTTATCTATGTCCGTCCATCTCCCTGTCAATGATTTTTTGTAAACAAGGTACAGTAGCGTTTATCTATTTATTATATTTATTTATATTTATTTATTTATCTATTTACTAAACCTTTGCCCAGAACCTATGGGATTTGGCCGAGACATAACCGTATTTTCATACCGAAATGATAGAAATTTGCGCTTCCGAATTCTTGGAAGGGAAAAAATATCTACCCGTGATATTTATCTTCACAGCTAATGCGGTTAACCATGTTTAGTTTTTTTCATACTTGAACTAAAATGATAAAAGGAAACATTTCTGGAAGGAAATTAAATGCCTGATAGCTGAACTTCATTCAATGATACAAAAAGGATGGGAAAATTAGTCGGCCTGAAATTGGACTATCGTACTAACAGATAAAATATGTTCTAGAATATTTTGACTCTGCTCTGCTAAAACAGATATCCAAAAAAAGGTCCAAAATCGATTTCCATCACATCAGGTTATTTTGACAGGCAAATAAAAGTGGTCCAATTAGACGTTTTTCGATTTTTTCACTTGTTCGACTATTGGAAGATGTGAGAATCTCAGGCGCACTCTCGGAATAACACATAGGTATGTTTTCAATATTTATATTAATTTTTCCAAAAAATGTGCAACATTTCCACAGTACAAGCAAAAATTTACTTTAGCCTCGTCAGCCTATTTTTCAAACCACCACCATATGCACCATTCATTTCAAACAGCTTCGACATTTCCAACAACTTCAGACATTTGTTTGAGACGAGAATAGCAAAGAAAGAAAACTTTCTGTTTATGTCGCTTGTTCATTTTCTTTCTTAATTTCTGATTGAACTTTTTTATTTCGCTTTTTTCTTGGATGTTTTGTCTTCAATTCTATTTGTTGTC
Source organism: Musca vetustissima (assembly GCF_032173495.1). NCBI lineage: Eukaryota > Metazoa > Arthropoda > Insecta > Diptera > Muscidae > Musca > Musca vetustissima. Next base: position 29,557 of record NW_026884181.1, read on the forward strand.
ACTTTTTATTTAACATCCTTTGCATGCACCGAACCCCGCTGACATTGTCGCTGCACTTACAAATTGTCATTTGATGGAATAGATGCTACAACCGAACGGCAGGCGTAAAACTTTGTATTTCAACATTAGAATGGGATGTAGACATAAAACACGTTTTATTATTATAGTTGGTGTGAAAGGAAATAACAAAAAAAACCGAAAGTAGAGCAAAAACTCGGTTTATAGATGGCAAAAAATATCTACAATGAAAATGCTAATACATAAAATTTTATTTATAATGTTCTATGTATATAGATATAATTCAAATTGTTAATAATAAGGACTAATCCTCCCCCAATATGTTTTTTTGTGATATAAATAATAACAATATTCAAAATCACTTGAATCAATTTTGATAGCAGACAAAAAATCTTATGGTGCATAATATTTATTTCTTACGTATACGAAATATTTTAATAGATCTGTAGATTACTTGGTATCTCAATTGAATAGCAATATGGTAACTCGAAAATGATTCGGTTTTTTTTACATCTCTATCACCATATTGTACATGTGACTATTTAGGACTACCGACTGTTTGCCATATTTTTTACACTATATCCTTGTAGGCAAAGAAAAATGTCTGAGTTCTCCTTGGGACAGATGTGTTTTTGTTTTTTTTTTTTTTTTTTTTTTCTACAATTGTTCATTCATTTGGGTTTTCATTAACCACTGATGTTGGATGTGAATGTTATGCTGATGCTTTTGTTTGTTATTGTCGTTAGTGAATCGAACTTATCGAAAAACCATTGCCTGTAAGTCCTGTCTCTCCTGCTTTCAGTCCCATCCTCATTGTCACCGATGTGTTTGTGTTAGCATTTATGTCGAGCTGTCTATTTGAGTGTCTATTTAAATCTATGTTTATTTGTCGGCATGTTTGTCATGTTGGTGAACTCATTCTGCCTGGCTTGTCAAACTCAAGATGCAGTTGTCCTTTTTGCCTGTTAATTGATAAGAAATATGGTATGTTTTAATAAAAGTTTTGTGGAATTTAATCATTTCATGAGTATTTATTAATGTTTAAATAATTCTTATTATATCATGCTTAAATGCAATATTTTGCAACATAACAAATATGCCAAATATGAATTATTTTAGAGTTTTATATTTTCATATTACAAAAAAATATCAGACTGGGAAGAACTCGAGTAAAAAACGGATTTGTTCACGTTTGGCTTCGAAATTAACTATAATTCTTATCACATCAATTTTCGGTGAAATGCTTCTTTATGCTTTAATAAGTTTTGTTCAGGGGTACAAAATATTCAGGGTCACTTTATAATCGACGAGAACAATCGACGAGAACAATATATTCGGTGAAAAAATGGGGTATTGGGGAAAATATATATTTGAATAGCATACATATAATTACATCGTTGGTAAATATCATAAAGTTTAAAGTTTATATTAAAATACAGACAATAAGTTATATGATTATACAGGGTGAGATAAAACCAGTAAGGAAAGTAGTCGGACGGGGCCGACTATATGATACCCTTCACCACTTTTGGTATATTCAACAGATGAATCTTAACAGACCTCGCATTTTTGAAGGATCAGTAAAATGAAGTTGGACCCATAAACATGTCATTCTGCAACCAATACTAAATTTTTCATTTGGTCAGATATAGAGTTGCTTCTTACAATGGGACAAAACACACCCGTTGATTATTTGGATACATATCTGATAAACATGAAGAGTTTGGTGCACCATTTACTTCAAATCGGACGAAAAATATTTATAAAATCTATTTAAAATCTAAATATTTATAAAATCTATATTTATAAAAATCGATGAAATCTAAGCCGATTTCATCGAAAATTGTCACAGAATATCGGCCAAATTTTGAGTTCTTGGTGCATCATTTACTTAAAATCGGGAGAAAATATATATGGTAGCTCTATCCAAATTTGAACCGATTTTAATAAAACTTTCCACGTGCTAGTTTATATAAACTATATACCTTTGTGTCTTTGGTGCACCTTTTAGCCTTAAAATGTGACGAAACTAAATATATGAAATATATCTACATCTGAACCGATTTCAACAAAACTTGCCATACGTTATCTCATAATAACTTCAAGAAGTTGTGCAAAATTTTGTGCCAATCGGACCCACGTATGGAATTCGGTGCAGAATTTATATCTAACTTCTAGGTTATACTAAGTTCAGTACGAAAGATATATGTGGACTTTGGTGCACCATTTACATTAAATGGTACGAAAATGTATATGGGAGCTATACCTAAATCTGGAACGATTTTCAGGAAACTTAACACACTTCATTCTAAACCTAATTCATTACGCTAAGCCAAATTTCGTGAAAATCAGGAAAATTAACTCACATCATTCTAGTCCTTATTCAGTACGCTATGCAAAATTTCGTACAGCTCGAAAGATGTATTGGGACTTTAGTACACGGACGAAAATCGGACGAAGGATATGTAGGGACTTAGGTACACCATTTACCTTAAATTGGACAAAAATCGAAAGATATATAGGAACTTTGGTGCACCATTTACATTAAATCGGACGAACATATATGGGAGCTATATCTAAATCTGAACCGATTTTCACGAAACATAACACACATTTCGTGCAAATCGAAATATATTTAGGGACTTTGGTGCACCATTTACCTCAAATCGAACGAAAATATATATGGGAGCTATATCTAAATCTGAACCGATTTTCATGATTTAATTCAGTACGCTGTGCCAAATCCAATGATTTTCAGGGACTTTGGTGCACCGTTTACGTTAAATCGGACGAAAATATATATGGGAGCTATATAAATCTGAACCGATTTTCATGAAACTTAGTACAAAATTAAAAAAATCGCTGTTGCAAACATAAATTTACTGTGAAAAAAATTAATTTCGGGGGGGCCCTGGCCCCCAGGTCCGCCCGCTGCGGTCGTCCCTGATGGGAGATATATATAAATCTGAACCGATTTTCATAAAACTACGCACACATCATTCTAGGTTTTATTCAATACGCGGTGCCAAATTTCGTGCAAATCGAATGATATTTAGGGACTTTGGTGCACCATTTACCTTAAATCGGACTAAAATATATCGGAGCTATATCTAAATCTGAACCGATTTTTCCCAATTTCAATAGGTTTCGTTCCTGGGCCAAGTAAATGACGTATGCCAAATTTCATCAAATTCGGATCATAAATGCGGCCTGTACTTTGTTTACAATTAACATGGACATACAGACGACAGACGGACGGACATGCATAAATCGACTTAGAAAATAATTCTATGCATATTCTCAAAAGGAACCATGTGCCTATCTCGTTTCCTTTTGCTTGTACAAACATATGCACAAAGACATAATACCCTGAACCACAGTGTGGTGAAGGGTATAAAAAAACTGCAGCAAAGTCAAGCGCCATAATTTTCATACCTTTTTATTAAATTTTATTGAATGAAAGCAAAAATGTCGGAAATTTTAGAATAAGTTTAAATTTGTTCGAATTGGTCATCGTTGGCGCGAATTATGTCCTTCAAACGGCCAATGAAACCATCACACGCTGCCAGATTGTTGCTCTGTGGTGTTTTGGCCCATTCCCGGATTAGCGCTTGCTTGAAGTGATCGACATTTTGTTATTTTTAGTGCCAACCTTGCTTTCCAAAATACTCCAGACACAATACTCCAACGGATTGGTATCAGAAGATGTTGGTGGCCATTGAGCGCTGGAAATGAAGCTAGGAACCTCATTTTGTAACCATTCATGGGTGGCGCGTCCACCATCGCATTGGATGGTCCTGTTGGAATGTCCAAGGTCTGCGGCAAAAATGTTTGCGTGCAGTTTTTTCATCTCACCCTGTATATTGTTTCTATTATTATTTCCATGTAAAATTTGATTTTTTCATCTAAAACTTCTGTTTCAGGAGCAGGATATTGAATTGGGCAAATATGTACTTAAATATACCTTCAAATTGATGGGCTAATTTGAAAATATCACATTTTCATTCCGACAGCAATAAGTTCAAACTAACGCTATAAGCTGATTTGTATTATTTTTTTTTCATTCAACTATATACTTTATCACAGAATCGTGTAGAGTATTAAAATCAGTCCATTTACGTACTTTACATTTTAGGGGTCACACCCTCCCCCTCCCCCCGTTCAGGGCGTCAATAAATTTAATTTAGTTTTTTCAATTTAAGGGGACCCCCCCATTCTCGGTGTCAAATTTTTTTTTGATTTAATTCGAATCTACTCTAATTCTAGAATGTTCCTACAAAATTTCAAGTGAAAATCTCAAGAACTCTTGAAGATATAGCCGATTTATTGTGCAGCATCAAGTGACGGCTAAAGGACTTCTCAAACTTTAAACGCGTTTTTCTCAAAACGAATGGCGGGCACGATAACTCAAAAACTAATAATCCAATCGGTTTCCAATTTTGACACGTTTCTCTGGGAGTGTGTAGCTCTCGTATGAACTAGGATAAAGCCAATCGGTGAAGATCTTCCTTATTTTTTAACTTAGTTTGTGGTAAAAAATAGGCGATTTTCCATAAAAAAATTTTCAAAGGTCCGCCATTTTGTTAATTGTTGTGCGAAGTCAATAATCCTAGTTCATACGAGAGCCAGACATGTCCTCTTTCTAACACAGTTGGAATTTTCGGATTCCGATGTTCCAGTGAGGAGTTATCATGTCCGCCATCGAAAATATGGACTTTTCTTTGAACCCCAAAAACAACAACAAAACAACAACAACAAATTTTGGTAAATTATTTTTCTTCCTTTTTAAATCTTCAAATATATATGTGCCAAGTTACAAACCTTAACAAGCATTGGTATTCATTTACCAGCCCATTTAAAATCTTAAAAATAAAAAATCGAGAATGGGGGGTTCCCTTAATTCGAATCTACACTAATTCAAGAATGTCCCTAGAAAATATTCTTGAAGATATAGGTGATTTATTGTGTCAGCATCAAGTGTGATTCTCAAACTTTAAACGCATTTTTCTCGAAGCGACGTTTTTACGAATGGTGAGCATAATAACTCAAAAACTAATAACCTAATAGGTTCCAAATTTTGACACGTTTATCTGGTTATCTGTCGCATGAACTAAAGCCAATCGGTGAATAACTTCCTTATTTATTAACATAGTTTGCGGCAAAAGTTCCGCCTAAAACCCTTGAAATTTCCGGATTCAAATGTTACAGTGAGGAGTTATCATGCCCGCCAATAAAAATAAGTAAGTTTTATTAATCACTAAAAACAACAACAACCAAATTTTGCAAATTATATTTCTTCTCTTTTAAATCATCAATTATATTATTATTCGATTACCAGCCCATTGAAAATCTTAAAAATTTAATGGGGGCGGTGCCCTTAAATAATAAATATATTTAATGACTTCATTACACAAACTCAACATAAATAAGGAATTGTACACTTCAAATAACCAATATATATTTCCCGACAAACATTAGCATAGATTCCCTATAATTATTGCAGCACTTTTAGGTATGACCAACTCTTTAAGAACTGAAATTTTATACACAACAACCAAGTAAATGTTCATAAAACATTAACTGACGCGAATCACTACAAACGAAACGTGAGCATACGAGATTAAGCTGCTGCACTGTTTGTGGAAAGCATGAGTTGCTATGCAGGCATCAGAAAGAAGTTTGCAGCCAAAAAGCATAAGAGGCCAATGCCAGACATCATACAATTGATGTAAATTATCGATAACCATCAATAGTTTATGTCACCCAATGACTTTGATATACGACAAGATTTCTTACAAATCATAAATAATGTTAAATCCGATAATAAATTTGAAATTTCCCAGCAAACGGCAAGTGATCCCGCCATTTCATGGGATAGCGAACACTTTAAGGAGCAACACCAACGTTCAGCTGCAACAGACAAATCACACATTCAAGCGTATTTTCAACCTACATATTAACACATCGAAATATCGTATACAAGGTATGTCAAATATAGCATAAAGTGTTTGGTAGTCGAAAGACAGTGGGCAGGAGAAAATAAAAAAATGGTTATTAAACAATATTGAGGTATTTATTAATTGTTAAAAAAAACATTGACAAACTTTTTAACGATTTTATAGTCAATTAATAGGGACAGTTACAGAGCATTACAAATTTTTAAAAAAAATCGTCTTACTTCGTAACGGAAAAATTAGTGTACCTTAAAATTTACGTAACTAATGAATATAATTTATTACATTTTTAGACGTGGATTATCACGTCAAGAGTGCATCGATGAACTGAAATGCCGTTCGTTGAAGAACTTCACTGAAAATTTTCCGTGATGATCAGATAATAATATTGGAATGAAGTGGACCGAAAACTTAATTGTTTGTGTGTGTTTTTTTTTAAGTCGATCTACAGGCCACAATTGAAAGCTCAACATCACAACATAACACACGGTAAAGAGAATCTGAAATCTAGATGGTGTAAATATCGCGAAATATTGCCCAAGCTCTGAATACAGAACAATAGAAAGTTAGATTTTCGTCGAAGTTGTGTAGGGTATCTTATGGTCGGTCACGTCCGACTATACTGCTCCGCTCACTGGTTTTAATTTATTTCTTGTCTGCAATAATTTATACAAATTTCTTATATTAACATTTTATTTTAATTCGAAAACACTGTCACAATGCAAATGATGATTTTGAGACTAATGACGATTACGAGTCGATGTTATTTCTAGACAAAAAAAAACAACAATTTAAATCTATAACGACATATATAATCGAATGGGGTTTTTATGCTAAAATCGTATGTTTTGTTGCTGCTTTCGTTCCTGTCATTCAGGTCCACCTTTCGCCTTAAGAATACTTCACGTTGCAAGGTGAATTGAATGATGTGCCTTTTGCTTACACATCTGGGCTCACACTCCACTTTTAACTCGTTCGAGCAATTTATTCATAAATGATTGCAGTTGAGCTCTAATATGTCCGTCGTGGCAAAATGAATCCATTTCCCCCATATATAAAATACACACTCACACACACAGTGATGCACAGGTGGCTAGACATATTGTACAACGCCAGCGAACTTGTATAAGAGTTTGTGTTTAGTTCGGTATTGCAATGGCATCGTTTGGATGAATTCATCATTGATAGATGATGGATGTAAGACTGCATACAGCAGGTAACATAAGTCATCGACTGACACAAACAACATCTTCTTTTTCATCTTCTTGCACCATGACTACAAATAAAATCACAGGGAATAAAGGATGCACATAGTTGAAGCATACAATCACACAATTTGAACACACTCACATGCATACCTATGCTACCTCTTCAAATTTATTGAAAATAATAGCCAGATGAAAAATCACCTTGAAAAGCAGATATGTACAATCTTACACTAGTAGTGGAAAATATATCGGAAGGATCGGGTAAATGCACAAAAGGACTGTGAACTCATACAAAAATCGGTTTGTTGACAATTTAGTATAATGTTTGAGTCGTTTATTTTGAAAGAGGTTTGTCAAAATATGTGGAGTAGTTCCAGAGTTACTGTGTACAAATACAAAAAAATAAATATTGCGCCATCTGGCGGATGAACTTAAAAGTAAATATAAACACTCTTCACGTGCCATAGAGCATATACATAGAGCTCTATAGGTTCAATTTAATTTTACAAATTTCAAGAGTAAAACCCGTTCGCTTCAAACAAATATAATTGTACCAAATTTAGTACCGTTTGGAATACATTAGTACATTTCCAAAACTTCCTCATATCCCAATCCTACACCCCAACAGTGACCATAACTCCAAATTATAGGATTCCAAGTCTATCGGTTCTCCCAAAATTCAAATTGTACCAATTTAGTACCAAAACTTCCTACATAGCCCAATTCTACATCCCATCAGTGATTATTAACTCCAAAATTCAATGATCCTAACTACAATTTTCAAGACTCCAAAGTTATTGCTTCACCTCCATATATAGACCCTTCTTCTCAACCTTAATTCGCATTCCACATTTCAAGTTTTTAGCTCAATCCATTCACATGCTACGAAATTGTACCAAATTTAGGGCATTTGAATACTTTTCGGATACTTATAGTTCAAATGTCGAAAAAAATCCTTTGGTACATCTATCCTACACTCCATTAGTGACTCTCATTTCAAATGTAAGAGTTCTAGCTGTACTGGTTCGCCAAATACAAATAGTACCACAAAGTACTTTTCGTGCCGTCTTAGTATGAATTTCCAAATTTGAAATTTCCAGCCCGTTTCTCCAAATTCATTGTACCGAATTATGTACATTTTAGTACTCTTCCTATACATAAGTACACGCTTCAGTCACCTCCATATATAGACATTTCTTCTCAACCCTAAATCGCATTCCACATTTCAAGTTTTTAGCTCAATCCATTCACATGCTACGAAATTGTACCAAATTTAGTACATTTGAATACTTTTCGGATACTTATAGTTCAAATGTCCAAAAGCCCTTTGGAACATCTATTCTACACTCCATTAGTGACTCTCATTTCAAATGTAAGAGTTCTAGCTGTACTGGTTCGCCAAATACAAATAGTACCACATTTATTACTTTTTAGTACTTTTCGTGCCATCTTAGTATGAATTTCCAAAAACTCAGCCTTATCTGACATCGTTGAACCAAGAGTTACCCTCACCCCAAATTTCAAGATTCAAGCCTCAGCCGTTTCGTCTGGGTGTTGACTAATCGTTATAAGTCAGTTAGTCAGTGAATCAGTCAGTAAATTAGTCAATTACTTTACTCTTTTATCAGTATAGATTGCGTTTTTAATACATGGAACTCTAATCATTTCGATGGATAGCTAGCAAAGTTCGATGGTGGGGAATATTGTTTTAACCATTGCCTCTATGGCTGTCACTCTCAATCGCATTGGAATTAATTTAACAGTTATTGACTGTTAAGGATGAGCAGATTGCACCTATATCCTATTGGATATCATATATTCTAATCGGACGAAATTATAAATGGAAACCATATCAAAGTATTTTTATACCCTACACAACAATGTTGTCAGGATATTATAGCTTTGTGCAGCCCCAAAAGTGTGTAACCCCGCGAAATATTGGTCCTAGACCCACCTTTAAGTATACCGATCGACATATCTCGACTAGCTGAGTCGACCTAGACCATGGGTGTTCGTCCGTTTGTCCATTTTAATATGTAAACACGATACAGGCCACAGTTATGGACCAATCTTCACGAAATTTTGCATATAGGATGGGTTCGGGCTAATGAAGACCCCCCATATATATTTGGTAAATATCGATTAATATTTAGGGGATGAAATGGACCAACAACTTTTGCCTAATTTCGCTCTAGAGGCAGCAAATATGGCCCAAACATAACGAATTTTTACAAGATGAAAGGGATCGGGCCAAAGAATAGACATGCCTGTTTTTATGAAGATCAGTCCATATTTAGCAGGTCATATGGACCCTGACTTTTGTGTGAAAAATTACAAAATTTGTATTCTTTAGCGTATATATTTAATCCTTAAGGACATCGACCCAAGCAGTTGATAGTATGTATATCCAAGAGGAGTGGTTGGCCTTTAAATTGATACCAATTATATTGTCGAATATACTCGGATGCGGGAGTTACACTTAAATATATACAGGTTCTTACGTATTCATATATTATTTAGTAACATATTAAAACTCTAGATTGCGGAAATATAGCGCTGATGGCTTTGAAATTTTTCATGAGGTTCCAGTTATGGTCAAGGACAACGCATTTAACTTTCGGTGATGATCAGATAATAATATTGGGATCAGGTGGACCGAAAACTTAATTTTTTGTGTTTTTTTTTCAAGTCGATCTATAGGCCACAATTGAAAGCCGAATATCACAACACAAGTCACGGTGAAGGTAATCTGGAGAAGTAATTACAAGAGCTGTACTGAATATTAGTAATATTTGTTGACATCTAGTCGGTCAAGAGGGTGCAAATATCGCGAAATATTGCCCAAGCTCAAAATATAGAACTACAGAGAGTTATATTTTCGTGGAAGTTGTGAAGGGTATAATATGGTCGGCCCTGTCCGACTATACGTCACCGCTCAGTGATTTAATTAATAGCAAACAGAGACAATTTCGTACGATATGAGCATTTACTTGAATTCCGACAATTTCATTTTCCACTTTGCCATCTTGCACGGTTTGGACATTTCTGAAAATTATAATGGCTGGGAAACATTTTTCTTTTCTTTCGTTATCGTTTCACACGGCATATGAGTAATAACATAAAACAATTCAATAAACCGTACGAGTTAAGTTGAAAAAAAAACCTTACTCGCCATCGACGTTAGTGGGAGATGGATGGATGGATGTTAACACTTTACCAGTTGATATTAGAAACTAAAAATTGAATATCTATTTGAACGTTTGTATGTGACAAAATTAAATAATAGCTCACAGGTGTTTCCTACATGATGAATATTACCATTGCCTTCATATAAGTTTCGTTTTTCACAGGAAAAAGAATGAATCAATCAGTAACACTAAAAAAACAGAGAAGATTAACAAAGCGAAAATTTCTAGAATATAAAAAACTGAACGCTGAAAGAAATGAATATGTAATGTATTACAAGCAATTCTGTGTGAGTTTTCCTAGGTATATCAAATGTCGATATATCATCATGTGTAACATCAACATATATGTTGATATAGATATATAGACCTATATTGATAGTATTCTGCAACTAGTAACACCAATGAAATTGTAAATACTTGTGAAGATGGTCAATTTTCTTTAACTAGAGCTTTATAGGTGTAATGCCGATATCGATTCAAGCCCATTCTAATCGGTTGTAAACGATTTGGTTCTACGTTTCGGAATTAAATTTATTGTTACAGATGACTATGTCTTAGCCGACATTAAGCAGTTGGCAGCCAATTCATTTTAGATGCAGTTTTTATTTATGACAATTCCTAACAAATATTAATCCAAAAAGGAAAGCAATTATTTCCAAATGTTTGAACAGCACTGCTCCTCCTTCCCCCTTTCTTAATGTGGAAAGTAACAAAAATAAAATACATTCAATATGCATTGTTTGCGCATACCTTACCACTATCACATCGGCCTGTGTATATTTCGCCAGTGCAGTGGCCAACCAACGTTGCCACTCCATTGCAACCGTATCAGAAATCTGTCAGTCAATTTATTTTTATATCATGACTTTAGGCTTTAAAAGTCACTAAATTCAATTTACGAACGAAAGCGATCAATGTTTGTTTATGCTGCAACATTTCATTTGTGGTCTCTATCGATCGAACGAACGAACGAGACGCCCAACGTATCTGGCTTTGTTTGACTGCTGCAATGTTGCCGGTGTTGTCGTCGTAGCATGGGAATGATGACGAGGACGACGACAGTGATCGCAAGTTGACTTTTGGCCTCCATAAATTTTACAAAAGTCTCGAATTTAGTTGAATGCATTGCACGTCTGAATTCGATTTAAATATTTGGCTTATTTGTGATAGAGATTTCATTAGAAGGAGACGATAGGCTGACATCTGCTGTGAAAACAAGTTTTGCAATGGAAATAATCTTACTTCAACACGAATGGGAAACCAAAGGTTTGGCAGGGAAAAAGTTATTATCTAAAGTTTGTTATGTATTGTTTCGCAAAGAAAACCAAGGAAGTTGTCTGAAAGAAAATGAGGAAAAATTGATATTATATTATATAATAATGTATTTATATTACTGCGGGACACATCCCTGTTTTAGCAATTGTATTGAAAATATTTTACGGTAAATGCTTATACTTAGGAAATTAGTTGAAATTGTTAGTCTTTGTTTCAATTTGTTTTCCAATGTTTGCTTGTAATCACTCATTGTAGTTATCCGTTGAATTTTGGTGCTATTCTGTTGTTTTGTACCCAAATGTTAACACTGCATTGCTATTTTTATACACTGAAAAAAATGTTGTATGGAAATATATTAATCATATTACGGATAAATTATTTACATGTTTGCACCACACCCAGCTTATATCTTAAGTATAGTATAGGATATCAGGCAACAATCGGAATTTGATTTCTGGCTGATTCTGGTCAAGCGACAGTTTTTATTGAGACTATATCTCAATAATCTTTAGCACAAAATTTGTCACAAATTTCGACTACTTGGGTGGAAGCGGACACACCCGTGGCCAAAAGTCGTCAAAGCGATAGACAACGGAACACATATGTATTATAACTGAGAATTGATAAAGAACATTCTAATTAGAATATATCTGAATGTAGGTAATGATACAAATCTGATAATTTCCGTTTTCATCATTTTTCTCCTTCTAAATAATTAAATAAACCGTTATTAAAACAGAGTGATTAAAGAGATTAAAACATTGTGTGGGATTTTTTACTTTACTACATTTTTTGAAAATATTTTTAGAAAAGCTCTTTAATTTTGTTAAATTATGTAAACTAAGCACCGATATAATCATTTACAGATAAATGTTTGACCACCAAACATGCTGCTGTGTGCCAGGAACTTTTACTTGTCAATCTAGGCGTTGATCTCTGTTCGTTCTGTTCTGACAGATATATTTTTTTATAAAATATATTCTGTACTACTCGAACAGTCGATTTGATATAATAAATACCAATATCAATCGACTTGTTCTCACATACTGCAAAAATATTCCGGCCTTCTTCAGTAAAGGCTATTGAAGTTGAATCGTTCCTTTAGGTTAATTCCCATTTTTTGAGTTTTTATTTCAAATATTTATTTATTTTGAGAATTATTTATTGTTTTCTACTAATTCTAGCAATTTCTGGTGCATTCGGACCTTTATTGTCTATAATAAGGGTGATTATCTGAATGTAAGGTGTACTGTACAATTTTTTGGCAATTTTGATAGATTTTACAGATTTTTCAAAATATTTTATCTGTAAATGATTTTATCGGTGCTTAGTTTACATAATTTAACTAAATTAAAGAGCTTTTCTAAAAATATTTTCAAAAAATGCAGTAAAGTAAAAAATCCCACACAATGTTTTAATTATATGGCCACTTCAAAGTCGATGTATTTTCATAAAAACCGTTATTTATGGAAAAATCGCATGCAAAAAGTTTCTATTTTCACACTAAATCTCTTAAGTGCAGTATATCAAAGTGTTCTGAATTAAAAAATTTTCAAAAATACTTCAAAGGAATCGAGGGCTGATCAAAAAATGTTTACCACAGTAAGTGTTTTAATTCTGTGACCACCACTGTATATGTTGACCAGTAAGTTAAAAGGTAGGTTGTGGTTTGGTTGTGATAAATTTCAATTTATTGCAATCTTGAGTAACAATAAATGCAAAAATATATGGGTATGAACCCATATATTATTGGAATAGCCCACATTTATGGGTATCGCCACATTTGGTATTTTGAAAGTCTTAGCTTCAATATCCAATCGAAGCAGCTGTAATTTCGCATATCGAAATAGAAAGGATAGAAAGCCTCCTTATAGAAATGTTTTCAATACAGGGTCATGTTTAGAACTTGTCCCCATGAAAATGTCCCGTTTTTTATAGTGGTCCACATTCCCGACAAAGACATAATGCCCTGTACACTGTGGTACAGGGCATTATGTCTTTGTGCATATGTTTGTAACAGGCAAAAGGGAACGAGATAGACACATGTTTCCTTTTGAGAATATGCATAGAATCACTTTCTGAGTCGATTTATGCATGTCCGTCCGTCCGTCTGTAGATGTTAAATTGTAAACAAAGTACAGGTCGCATTTATGATCCGAATTGGATGAAATTTGGCATAGGTCACTTATTCGGCCCAAGGACGAACCCTATTGAAATTGGGAAAAATCGGTTCAGATTTAGATATAGGTCCCATATATATATTTAACCGATTTAATGTAAGAATGATGTCTGCCAAGTTTCGAGAAAATCGGTCTAGGTTTAGATATAGCTCCCATATATAGTTTAGTCCGATTTCATGTAAATGGTGCCCCAAAGTCGATATATATCTTTCGATTTGAACAAAATTTGGCATAACGTGCTGAATTGAGCCTAGAGTGATGTCTGCCAGGTTTCGAGAAAATCGGTCTAGGTTTAGATATAGCTTTCATATATAGTTTCGTCCGATTTCATGTAAATGGTGCCCCAAAGTCCCTATATATCTTGAGATTTGCACGAAATTTGGGATAACGTACTGAATTGAGCTTAGAATGATGTCTGCCAAGTTTCGTGAAGATCGGTCAAGATTTAGATATACCTCCCATATATAGTTTCGTCCGATTTTATGTAAATGGTGCACCAAAGTCCCTATATATCCTTCGATTTGCACGAAATTTGGTTTAACGTGCTGAATTGAGCCTAGAATGATGGCATAACGTGCTGAATTGAGCCTAGAATGAAAATCGGTCCAGATTTAGATATAGCTCCCATATATAGTTTCGTCCGGTTTCATGTAAATGGTGCACCAAAGTCGCTATATATCTTTCGATTTACACGAAATTTGACATAACGTACTGATTTGAGCCTAGAGTGATGTCTGCCAAGTTTCGTGAAAATCGGTCCAGATTTAAATATAGCTCCCATATATAGTTTCGTTCGATTTCATGTAGATGGTGCACCAAAGTCCACATATATCTTGCGATTTGCACTAAATTATGCATAACGTACTGAATTGAGCCTAGAATGATGTCTGCCAAGTTTCGTGAAGATCGGTCAAGATTTAGATATACCTCCCATATATAGTTTCGTCCGATTTCATGTAAATGGTGCACCAAAGGCCCTATATATCCTTCGATTTGCACGAAATTTGGCATAACGTACTGAATTGAGCCTGAATTTATTATAAATTGATTTTAAGTAAGTGACGCACCAAGGAACCAATAGGCTGATAGGAAACGTTCTAAATTTACTCCTAATGTTAGTCAGATTGACATCAAATTTTGCACAATATACAAAATTGAGCATAGAATTACGTAGTTGCGTTTTCTAGAAGTACAGATATAGCCCAACGGATGACCTATTTATATTTGTTTGAAGTCGATTTACATTCTTTATGGATAGATCTAGGTAGATTCACATTTAGATAAATACCACATATTTTATTTCATCCAATTTCATTATAATAGTCCTGTTTAACATACCCATAATGGTGAAGGGTATCATATAGTCGGCCCCGTCCGACTTATTTTTTTGGCTTAAAAATTAAATAAAAATTAGAACTAACCGATTGTAATTACATCTAAACTTACACTTTTATTGAAAAATATAAAGTTCTATATAACTTCTTTATAATTGAGAAAAATAAATTGTTTGACTCTTGTGATAAAAACTTTTCAAATCACAGATTTCAATAAGAGCTTAATTAAATTCTCAACATTGCAATTATGTACTAAAAAGCATGTTAGATGTTTGTTTTTAATAGTTAGGAAACCATATATCAAGGCGGCATTGACATATTTCAAGCATTTTCTGAGATATGGGGGTGGTCCACATTAGACGCATGGTCCACATTACCCGAAGTTTCTCTAATATTGTAATATTTGGCTGAATAAATTTTAATTTTATTTTATATACCAAAAGTACCAAATGTTGTCCGATCAAATTTTCAATTCGTTGTCACCTCATTTTTATTCCAACTGTAAGCACAAAGAAGTTATTTGCATCCTTTATTCTATACAGGATTAGAGAAATTGTTGAAACATCCTGCGGGACTCCCAATTTGGTTTTAGGTCGGGCCTTTCTACGGTCCATGGTTTAACGGCTTTTCGTAGTTTCGTTGGAAAAAGTTTCGATAGGAAATATGGAACAGCTATAGTTCGTTAGATATTGTTTTTGATTTGATTTTTGATTTAGTCTGGCGTGATGAAATTTTATATAAATTCCAGTCGTTTGGCTTAGAAAGTCAAACTTGTAGAACGGTCCCTAATTGTCTTAGAATCCTATGTTTTTAGATTGAGGGTGGGTGATCGGCTTTCCAGCCAAGTCAGATTTTTGCTGGTGTTCCTTTGGGTTCTTTGCTCGGTCCCATGTTGTTATTGTATACTTTATTCTATACAGGATTAGATAAATTGTTGAAAAATCCCACAGGACTCCCAGTTTGGTTTTAGGCCGGGTCTTTCTAAGGTCCATGCATTAACGGCCTTTGGTAGCTTCGTTGGAAAAAGTTTCGATAGGAAATATGGAACTATAGCTGTGCCGTTAGATATTGCCAAAGTTTTCGATTCCATCTGGCATGATGAAATTTTATATAAATTCCAGTCGTTTGGCTTAGATAGTCAAACTTGTAGAACGGTCCCTAATTTCCTTAGAATCCTATGTTTTTAGATTGAGGGCGTGTGATCGGCTTTCCAGCCATCGTCCGATTTTTTCTGGTGTTCCTTAGGGTTCATTGCTCGGTCCCATGTTGTTATTGTAAGGTAGGTTAATAAGCGCTAACGAGTACCTCGATGCACTCCATGGGACTTCGGATGAGGGATGGTCCTGCCTGATATGGCATTTCGTCACACCAGATGGAAAGGTTAAGGCTCTGGGAAAGCAAAATACTGTACTATTGTCTGAGGTTGCGCCCTATTCTGTTGGAGACGCTTCCTATAGGTCTCACTTTTTTAGGCAACAAAAGGCACAGATTGATAGGATTGATGTTCTCATATGCACCAACCGCCCATTTTTTAATTATTCTGTATTACGGGGCATAGTTTGTATGTTGACTGTGTTCTCAGCTAAGATGAGACACTTCTTGTTAAGGGTACAGTAGGTGCCTGCTTAGCTAGAAAGAACAAAACAATGTGCTGGGCGTACTATAAGTCTGTATTAATTTGGTTCGTATCTAAAGAAACCATCCAGCTCGTCTAAAAATGCTCCCTTCAGCTAGTCTATGAGTAATACGAAATTGTTGAACGTTTTCAAAATTCAATGTTTACAATCCTATTGTATTTCTCTATATGTACCTTCTCATGATTAGGTGAGACACTGCAATATACTTTGGCCCTCCTTAATCTTATGTTTGGTTTCATGTACTTGTCGATGATATTTGGCTGCTGCATGAGACATACACACAGCAAGTGTTTTCTTTTCCCAAACAAAGATCAGCCAACTTTGAGCGCTAAGCGAGAGAGTGAAAAATTCTACCTTGAGCAACAGGCGACAAGAAAAATCAATTAGTGAGCGACATGTGACGATAATAATGTTGGTCTGCCAGGCTGGCTGTCTTTTTTTCGGCAATTTTTGTCTTCCTTCTTGCCATGTTGGCCATGTTAATGCCGACAATGAACACAGCGCTGTGCTGCATATGTGTATGTTTTTTTATTGTTTTTTTTGCTCCAACTGTTGTAATCAAATGATCAAGGCACGTTTTAGTTGTAGGTTGCCTGCTTGCACGGACGTTTGCGATTGACGTCAATGGTGGCAGTGATGGTGGTTGGCCGTTGCTGAGCTGCGATCGTCGTCGTTACGTTGCTTTGTGTTAGAATTATTTACTATGTTGTGTTGGGGATATCTGTCAATTAGTTGTCCTGTCCGTATCATGTTTCGTTGTCAGTTGTCACTCCTTCAATTTTTTGGACGTGTCCAACATTTGTGGCGAAATAGACGGCAATGTATTGCAACAAATTGATATAAATCAGGTGATGTTGATATTAAGTGTCCACTGATTGTGAACGTAAATTAGTTTGACTCAAATGGAATGTATGTAGGGGTCGCTGGATCAAACATACAACTCTTAGGCCCAATTCTATGGGAAATTTGCAATAAATTACAATATATGTATATGTGTTATATAGTTGATTTGAATACACAGAAGAATGACAAGATCCTCTATGAAATTTTAGGCAATTTTTTCTGTTGCATTTTTGTATTTAACCTTCTGCGTTCCTAATATCCGATTATGGTCTCTTCGATCCTAATAGTATCTACATAGTAGGCGGGGCTTAAATGTGGATTGAAAACGTTCCCTACAAACCGAAAAATTTCATCGGGAGAAAAGTAGTATATATTATTTATTGTGTTAGGGGATGTAGTAATTAATTGTAGGGATAGAGTAAATTCTGCAGAATTTGTCAAAATCTAAAATGAAGCTGGACCTTTAAAGGACATCAAGTCAAAACATGCGGCAATATTTCTTACCAAAGGTAATCAATACTGGACCTCCTTTAGGTTTAGCCTCATATAACTCGCCCTCTAATATAGTTCCTCGTGGAGTGGGAAAATTCATTACACATAAATGTCAATATCATATGCTGGAATTGAAGGAAAATGATTTTGGGCTTTATATGTTACAAATAAGTTTACGAAGCTTTCTTAAAATAGCTGACAAATTTGTAGGTCATGCCAAGATAAATGTAATAATACATATTTTTATTTACCACATTTTTCATTAAAATAAGCTAAAATTGAATAATTAAAATATATATTTTTAAAGTACATGAAACAAATGAAATTAATATAAGCAACAAAGCCAACGTCTACACGAATTTTTTTTCTATTTGGAGAAGAATTCGTTTAAACTATTTAAAGGACAATGACAGTAAACATATTCAAATTCTAGAAGAACCCTATCAAAATAAATTTTCATTTTATTGGCATATTCGATATATGCTGTACATGTGGGAGTTTTGAATGTGTGAAATGTATGCGGTGGTCCAAGTGACAACTGAAATCACCCCTTTTTAAGTTGCCTTAACAAGTGATAAGTATGAATACGACAAATCACTGTTTGGAAAACAAAACAATAGGAAGAAGTGACTACTAAAGAATATCGCCGTTAAGTAAAGGCGACTTTATACCACACTACACTTACTAAGCTGGCATTTCTTTAAAACAAGTTTTGCATAACTGTCGTTCTAATTTTCAGGAATTACAAATGAGTATTCTCAATATGTAGGGTATTGGTTATCAGCAATAACAGCCAATATGTTATGCTGACATTAACATACAAACATTTGTACTTGTGTGTGTAGATATGTATGTTTAATATTGGTATGTGCAAAACGTCCTCCTGTGCTGACTGCTTGATATGAGCTTGTCCCATTCATTCTATGGGTATTTGAAGGCTAATGTGTGGCTGCTGTATCTACTCTAATACAGTTCATGTCAATTTCGATTTTATTTCTGTGACCGTATGTTTTGTTTTTCAAAACTAAAATTGTCAGCAAGGAATTCTTGACAATGAATGAAAAAGCGAGCAGCAAGGACAATAGCGACAACATGAACTACAATAAAACTCAAAACATACAGAATAAAAAAACAAAAAAAAAAAAAAGAAACGCCAATAACAAATACTCATTTTTCGTTTCGTGTTTGTCTTTCTTGTCTAATTCGCATGCAAAACATCAAGATGTGTGTGGTTTCTATATGGATAGGTCCTTGTCCGAAAGCAGCACAAGTCACTGAAACGATGTTAGTATAGATAATGACAGGTTATACAAAGATGGCTGTGGTGGTAAAACGAATCGTGATTTTAAAATATTTTGTATATTTTTGCCGATATATCAAACACGGTCCTTATAACCTACATACGTTGGGAGTGTCATTAGTCATTCATAGGCAAAAGCTCATTATTCTCTATAATTTTGAATCGTTTTAGGAAAAAGTTAAAATGTCATAATATAACTTACAATCAAAGTATAGGCTGTAGTTATGGACCAATCCTCCTGAATTTGTGTATGTAGGTTCGGTTCTAGTCAATGACATTGAAACTTTTTGGTAATGATGGGGTAAAGTGGACAAAAAATTTTTGTGTCCAGAATTGTGACGCCAACTTCAGAAAATGTTTCAAGAGGAAAGTGGTGAAAAATCGGCCAACATGTAATGGTTCCATGATTTTGTGTGAAAAATTACAAAATTTAAACGTTAATTCACTCAAGAAAAAATGATGTGAAACAGTTGCCAGATTATCAAAGTAGATCAATATGTTTGAACATTTTTCTAATAATGTCGATGTCCGAGAATAGCTTACAACTCATGGTTCATTCGACGGCGATATTCACCGTCAACGTAGATCGGCCCATAGATCTTTCGGAGAATTTTTCTCTCAAACACTCCAAGAGCTGCCTCATCTGCTTGCGTAAGTACCTATGCTTCAGATGCGTATAACAGCGCGGGTAGTATCAGGATCTTGTAGAGTGTGAGTTTGGTTTGGCGGGAGGTGGCCTGTTTTTGTGTTGTTTGCTCAGACCATTGTAGCATCGGTTGGCCATCACTATCCTTCTCCGAATTTCAAAACTGATGGCATTCGTTTTATTTACGGCGGTACCATATAAAATCTTTGACTACCTCGAAGCTGTAGTTCTTAAGTTCCACAGTTGGTCCGAGTCTACTGGACGTCTTGCGCGTTAATACAATCATCTTGGTCTTCTCGCTTACTGCCACACACACTTTGGCAGACTCCTTCTCAATTTGGGCAAAGGTGGCTGTTACCGCTCTCAATGTTCGACCCATTATGTCGATGTCATCGGCGTGGGCGAGTAACATGTGTTGTTTGGTGTACAGAGTGCCAAATCTGTTCGCCTTTGCGTCTCGTATGACCTTTTCCAGCAGGATGTTAAAAAGATCACACGACAAACTTGTCTGAATCTTCGTTCGGTGAAGGGCTGCGATAGGTCATTTGCTACTTTAACTGCTGACCTTGTGCCACTTAAAGTTATCCTATATAGCCTATTAATTTTGCAGGAATGCCGAACGTAGACATGGCTTTAAACACCTCTGAACGGATAGGGCTGTCGAATGCGGCTTTATAGTCGGCAAACAGGTGGTATGTGTCGATGTGTTTTTCGTGGGTTTTTTCCAGGATTTGGCGCAGAGTAAAGATCTGGGAAGGAGACTTATTCCTCTATAGTTGACAAATATAGTCTTGTCTCTTTTTTTGTGCACGGGATACAAGATGCTAAGGTTCCAATCATTGTGCATGCATTCATCTAGCCAAATTGTACTAATCAGATGGTGCATGCTCCTGACCAGCATCTGGCCACCAGTCTTGAATAGTTCGGCTGGTAACCCATTGGCTCCTGCTGCTTTGTTATACTTAAGCCGATTAATTGCTTTTATGACCTCATCTTGGCTAGATGGTATACTCTCTATACCATCATCTCTTATTGGTTCTGGGGTATCTTCTTCAACGCCACTATTTGATACTAGAAGCTTTTCAAATTGCTCCTTCCAGATCCTCAACACGCTGTCTGTATCTGTTACCAGGTTTCCTTCTTCATCTCTACAGGAGGATGTGCCTGCCCCAAAGCCTTCGGTTTGGTGTTTTACTCGTTGGTAAAATTTCCGGACTTCATTCTGATTCCTGTACATTTCGATTTGCTCGCGCTCACGTTTTTCTTGTTGTTTCTTCTTTTTTCTCTCCTTTTCTCCCGATAATTCCCCATTACGTTACGTGTTGCTACTGTCTGCAGGGTTGTCCTATACGCTGCGTTTTTCACATCAGTAGCATTACAACACTCCTGATCGTACCATTACGACACTCCTGATCGTTTTTTGATGGTGGTTTTTGGTACCCAAGTGTTGCTTTTGCTGCAGTTTGTAGGGAGTGGCCTCGGCTACCCTCGGCTACCTGTTGTGTTTGCAGCTTTTCGACGTCGAGTTTCCGTGCTGTATTAGATCGCACCTTTGCTGCTACATTAAGACGGGAGCGTACCTTGGCTGCCACAAGGTAATGGTCCGAATCGATATTCGTTCCTCGGATCGATCGGACGTCTAAAACACTGGATGAATGCCTTCCGTCTATCACAACATGATCTATTTGATTTCTCGTTGATTGATCAGGAGAGATCCAGGTGGCCTTGTGTATATCAAGGTGCTTGAATCTAGTGCTGCTAACTAGACCAATTCTCCTGCTAAAAAATTATCAGCGTAAACATGGCAGACGTTAATAATTATACTAACCATATATTTAGTCCAACTATCAGCCATATAGGTCATCCCCATAAACTGTCACAAATTATAAATTTAATAAAAAAGGAATGAAAAGACTTTGGGAAGCTATTTCGTTTCATTCTAAATCTGAATAAAACTTAGCACCTGTAATCAAAGAATCAATTATGTACACTGTGCATAAATTTTGTCAATCGGACCAACTTTTGGAATTGGGTGTACGATTACACAAGAAATGTTGATGAAATATATGTGGGAATAATATATATTTGCACAAACTAGGCCCTAGACAGTAAATCCGCAAACCTCCGCAAAGTCTGGGTTATTAATATACGTCACATAATGACAATATACGCAATTTTTTACACAAAAGTTTTTCTACATATTTACAATATGAGATATCATTTTCCTAGATGTACTGAAATTTGTGAAACCACCTCGTTCTATTTTTTTCATAACGAAAAAAATCTATTTTCAAGATATTAGGAAAAGAGGATATAACAATAGCGTGATGGCCGGAAAGGGGTTTGACTAAGAAATATGCTCAATACTTTCTGTCACAATAGCGGAGATGTCACTACTTGCCATCTGAGTTGACCAAAATGAAATACACAAAAAAGCCTTAATTTTTTAAATCGTATAGGGTTTTAGACTTCGGCATATCTTAAATTTCTGCGACGTATTGTAAAGCTAATATCGACTTATACATATTTCGATTTGTAACTAATTTTTGGTTATACAACATTGTAAAATATGTCTGTACGTTCCAAGTTAGTTTGTTTACCTCAAGTTGATTGTCTCCTAAACACAACAAATTTAAATTCTTCTTTTAACCGCAATTTAAAAGGGTTAATTTCTTTCTTCTATTTCGTTTCATTCTTTTATCGTTGTAGGAATGGTTGGTCGTTTGACATTTGCCATTCGGTATGAGTGTATTTGTTTATTGTCAAACCTTTAAAAGAAAATGTTATCTCAGCAATAGGAATGGAATTACATTTCATTGTCACAACGATTTATGTCGTTGACAGACATAGGCATTTCCTTTGAAGTTTTGCCTGTTTGTCTCTATGTGACTGAATATCACAAATTTTACCGCCGCCACCACCACCATCACCACCACAATAACCCACCAACCACCCACCCACCTATCTATTCATTCGGATAGGCTACAAAAGCGAAAGCAGAACCTTCAACTTTAGCAATAATAAAAAACATTGATTTTCACGACTGATTACACCAACACTGCCGTCACAATATACCTACCCCTTTCTTCTATGGGCATACAACAGCCCAAAACCATCTCAGGAACAGGTCGTTTCTTGCAATTTAACATAACGTTTGAGTTGTTATAATGATAATATTCATAAATTTGGTAAGTCCCTGCCTGCATTCCTAACCCGTTCGTGTCGCAATGCCACTGAGCAATGGGGTCCAATTTAATGTTTTCGTCGTTCTGTTTGTTATTGCTTTTACTGATATTTGTGTGAATCGTGAAAATTTTGACGGAAATGTGTCATAAATTGCTTTGAGTGTTGTCATAAAACACAAGCCACAAAAAAGAAAATAGAATGCATTTAATATTGGATGGGGTCGAAAGAGTTACTATACAAATATTGTTAGCGGTATAACATTGAAACCGTAGAAGCAATTAAACGGAACTCACATTCGAATGTATTATAAGTGCTCTTAGGATTTGTATTAGATATTTGATCCAATTTTAGAGAAAAATTATATACAGGTGCTTTACCAATAACCTGAACCAATTTTGAACACACTTCGGTATTCTTATAAAATTTCGAAGTTAGGCTAACTATTTTTATATAAATGGTATTCCATTTATATCAAATCGGATTAAATTACACATGGAACTGTGATAATATAGAAACCGGTTTCAGTCAGTCATAGCAGAAAAACATAACAGAAACTGATTCTAAGTACAGTCGAAATCGCATATAACATCGGCCAAGGGACCAGTGAAAATATACAAGAGACCAGTGAAAATTCTTATTATAACACCAAACAAAGACCATAACGTTTTGACTCACATTTGGATCCTGATATGTCGTTATAAACAATTACACTGTATTTCCTCAATTTTTATATTGCTTTCAACTTCATGTACACACTGACGAAATGCCCTATACGAGAGGGTAGTGTAAGGTATTAAATATTGGGAAAATATCAATCCCAATCGTTTCTTGGGGACAGAAATCGCCTCAGTACAGAATTTCATTAAGAAACACATAATAAGAAAACATATAAAGTCCTACCCAGATTGCTGTGTAAACGACTGAAGCCAATGGTCCATGACTTTATTGGGCTATACCAATGCGGCTTCAGATCTGGCAAATCCACCATAGACCAGATTTTCATTTTACTTCACGAAATGCAAAGGTGAACAGAAATGGAACTCTGTACACCATACAACACATGTTACTCGCCTACGCCGATGACATCGACGTAATGGGTCGAACATTCATTGCGAGTACTAACAGCCACTTTTAAAGAAATGTTAAAAAAGGACCAACTGTGGAACTTGAAAACTACTGCTTCGAGGTAGCCAAAGATTTTATATACCCCGGTACCGCCATGAATAAAACGAAATGCATCCGTTTTGAAGTTCGGAGAAGGATAGGCTAAAAAGGAATTTAGAAACAACGACACCTGTCGTCGGATCAAACTCACACTCTACAAGATGCTGGTACTTCCAAGGATGGAGCCTATTGATTTTGGTTAGAATTTAGATATAGTTCCACCAAAATCACAATGTTTGTCCGATTGAGACAAATTTTTGCATAGCGTACTCAATTGAGTACATATTGCAGCTTTGGTGAAATCGGTTCAAATTAAGATATAGCTCCCATATATAATTTGTGTGTGTAAATAACACAGCGTACTGAATTAAAAATAAATAAAAGTATGTGAAGTTTCATTGAAATCGCTTCAGATTTAGATATAGCTTCCATATATATTTTCGTTCGATTTTATGTAAACTATTCGATTGAGATGAACTTTTGCATATCGTATTGATTTGAGGCTAAAATAACATGTGCTAAATTTTGTAGAAATGGGCTAAAATTTAGATATAACCCCTTACATATTTTCGCCCGATTTTACGAAAACTGCACCCCAAACTCACAAGGATTATTCGATTCAGAAGAAATTTTGCATATTGTATTGAAGTGAGCATATAGTAACGTGTGTTGAATTTTGTAGGAATCGGTCCAGATTTAGATATAACTTCCACATATATTTTCATATGGTACACCAAACAACCCCTATAACGTATATATATATTCTTGATCAGCGTAACATTCTATGACGATCTAGCATATCCGTCGGAATACAATTATTTACAACAAAAACTCTCTGCTGTAATCATCCCGGCTCTAATTAGGGAAAATAATCAGCCTCGTATATATAAACGTCAATTCGGTTCACGTTTAAGCATAGCTCCCATATAAGCATAGCTCCATTTCAGAACCTGAGCAGCAGAGCCAGAAGATATTTGCTACCGTATATAAACTTTAGAGTTATAGCCGATAATATTAAAATAGTCATGGGAAATTGTATGTAAAAATTAATGAATAATGAAATTCAAATTGTCATGCTGATGTTCAACCAAATGGGCTCTAATTTGGTACTATTGGTTCGCACTATGTAGCAAATATTCTTACCAAAAATCATTAATTTCAGTCCACCTTTTGAGGGTACCACCACATTTGTGAATTTTGTGGGTAGTATTCAACACTAATAGTTCCTTTAGAGAATATGCCAAATGTGTAAAAATTGTCCAATTGTTTTAAATTTTCATATTTTCGAAAGCTTATTTAATTTTCTTCCCCGTAATATAATAAAACTTATACGGCTTGATATCATAATTCCATCGTACAGTCCGAAGAAAAATAAATTTTGTCTTTTTATGCGTATTTTTTCACATTTCAACCATCTCTTGATTATGTCTGGTCCTTGGGGTATTATTTACTCCAAATCAGACAAAAATATATATATGGTAGCTAAACTAAGCTAAAGTAACATCAGGACGTTGCTCAAAATGTTATGCCTAAAGCCATATTGTAAGTATATATATATATAAAGGCCATATTTTGGAGCATTGGTGCACTATTTACTGAAAATTGGACGAAACTATATATGGGAGCTATATCTAAATATGAACCGATTTTCCCAATTTCACTAGGGTTCGTCCTTGGGCCAAATAAGTAACCTATGCCAACTTTCATCCAATTCGGATCATGAATGCGTCCAGTACTTTGTTTACAATTTAACATTGACAGACAGACGGACGGGCGTACATGCATAAAACGACTTAGAAATTGATTCTATGCATATTCTCAAATGGAACCATATATCTATCTCGTTTCATTTTGCCTGTTACATACATATGCACAAAGACATAATAATACAGTTATATCAAAATTAGAACCGATTTCAACGAAACTTTCCACACGTTACTAACTTCAGTAGGTTGTGCAAAATTTTGTGCCAATCGGCCATATTTTGGAGCTTTGGTGCCCCATTTATTGAAAATCGTACGAAACAATATATGGGAGTATATCTAAATCTGAAACTTTTCACACAGCAGGTTATACTAACTTCAGCACGTTATGCAAAATTGTGTGTCAATAGGCCATATTTTGGAGCTTTGGTGCACCATTTACTGAAAATCAGACGAAACTATATATGTGAGCTATATCTAAATCTGTACAGATGTTTCCCAATTTCAATAGAGTTCGTCCTTGGGCCAAAAAAGTAACTTATGCCAACTTTCATCCAATTCGGATCATACATGCGACCTGTACTTTGTTTACAATTTAACATTGACAGACAGACAGAAGTGATTATATGCATATTCTCAAAAGGAACCATGTGTCTATATCGTTTCCTTTTGCTGTTACAAACATATGCACAAAGACATAATACCCTTTACCACAGTGTGGTGAAGGTTATAAAAAGAATAATACAAATCCGTTATAAAGTAAATAAGTTTTTCGCGATTCAAATCGAAAATCTATGAGACCACGTTTTTCTCTACATTTACCGTTATAAATCCAATTTTCGAAGTGATCCAGAAAAACCAAAGTTATTTTCGTGTTCCAGGGACTCCAACTAAACAGAATAGGTACATTAGAACCTAATTTTCGTGTCACACAGTGCAATTGAGAAATATCGGGGAATTTTAAAAATAAATAAAAAAAATAACAAATGACCTCAAGCTTAACTAATCTTATTATTTGAAAATAAAATAAAACGGGGGAAAAGCAGTCAATACACAACACAGTTTTTATATAAATGCTAAAATTAGAAATATATTTTTATGACATGTTCCTACATATTATTTGCATAATATACGCGGAAAATAACGTAATATACCATTAAGCGGGAAAAGTCTGATCGTAATACAATTAATTATATGTGGGTGATCAACTCTAGAAATCGAAAATATTTGTAATCGCCTGTTCAAAGCAAACCCAAACTCATAAAATGTTAGTTTAATTAATGTTATTCATTTAGCAATCAAATTATATTCGACATAAAATTGACCCCTGCCAATATTCAATATTACCCAACAACAAATCCAATGAATACTTCATCTAAACACGTAGGCTCTAAAACAACTAGCCATTCACTCACAAGCAGGACACTTTTCATATGAATTAGTAGTTTGTCCCCTTGTCGAAGGACTTGTTTTGTTTTTTTTGTCTGCCTTACCTTAAATAACGATGTGATGCCCCATTTTTAGTACCTCTCATTCATGCCAGGAATGTCTCCACTAAAATAGTTTTATGTTATATACGACAACTTGACATGTATAAAATTTATCAGCAATCATAAATCGTGCTTAGCAATTGTTTTGTTATGGTCGTTCCTTCTTGTTGTTGTTTTTGTTTGGTTTTCAGTGTTTTATTTATTTGTTAGATTTTTGTGTTGTTGTTATTGTTGTTCATTCATTGCTATATTTGTTTAAAATAAGGCAGCAAATTTGCCTGACACTGCAGATTGCATTCGCAACGGTGGTATTGGGCGGTTTGTTGGCCATTCGGACGTAGCAAGAGGGGGGCTTAGTTGGCCATGGTTAGTTCCGTACATTGTGCAGCAAGGGGTGGTTTGGTTTAACACTGGGTTATTTTGGATTTGATAGTGTTACGATTTAGTCGAAGTGTTTGTGCCGGAGTGTGCTTTTAACATTTAGATTTACAATCCTCAAAGCATTTGTGTATTTTGTTTATTAGTTTTTAGCAGTCATTGTATGATACACAACTGCAAAATATAGCAGGTTGCTTACCAAACCACACCACATCATAGCATATCGGGCTAGTTAGCCGGTCGGTCAGGTTGGATAGACTGCAACAGTTCTTCTGTCTCTTTGCCTATTTGGTGAGAATCATAAACTCTGAATGAATGACTGAATGAATGAGTGAATAATTGCTGCAGTGTAATTATTTTGTATTTGTCGTCGTTGTTGTTGTTTTTGTTTATTTTGTTGCAGTTGCAATTGGTGTTCTGTTACTGTTGCAACAAAACGTTGTACGTAGTAAATAGTTATGTGTGTATTAAATTTCATTAAGGATTGGCATTTGTATGTAATTGAAATAAATTTGAAAATGTTCGTGTTTTCTTGCCGGGTGTTATGTTTGAAACAGTTGGTCGTTTGATTTCTTACGATTGTCTCCACAGTAAAGCAATTATTTACAGTTGGAGAATGTATATTAGGGTGTGTAGTTGACTTTAAAGAAATTAAATAAAATATAGAAAAATGTTCACCATGTCATTTCGGATTTTTTTTTTTAGAAATGGAGTGATAGATGTCGAGTAATGTATAATAATCTATATAACTATAGCCCCCATATAAGGGTACCCACAGATATTGGGAATCATGGAACGTTTTGAATCGAATGGGCTGTAATTTGTGTTGTAATT
This sequence comes from Musca vetustissima, assembly GCF_032173495.1. Lineage (NCBI taxonomy): Eukaryota > Metazoa > Arthropoda > Insecta > Diptera > Muscidae > Musca > Musca vetustissima. Next base: position 58,387 of record NW_026884181.1, read on the forward strand.
ATTGAATGTCCGGGTTACGGACTTCAAACACACAACATACATGCGTGGAGTAAATGTGCTGAGACCGCCTTGAGTGACCTACACACAAGCATTTAAATAGTCGTAACAATGCGTTTTCTTGTCCAGTATGTAGATCACTTATGCACAAAACTCGTATTCTCTTTTTATACCCTTCACCACACTGTGGTACAGGGTATTATGTCTTTGTGCATATGTTTGTAACAGGCAAAAGGAAACGAGATAGACACATGGTTCCTTTTGAGAATATGCATAGAATCACTTTCTGAGTCGATTTACGCATGTCCGTCTGTCCGTCCGTCCGTCTGTCCATGTTAAATTGTAAACAAAGTACAGGTCGCATCTATGATCCGAATTGGACGCAAATTGGGATAGCTCATTTGTTTGTCCCAAGGACGAATCCTATTGAAATTGGGAAAAATCGGTTCAGATTTAGATATAGCTCCCATATATAGTTTCGTCCGATTTAAGGTAAATTATGTACCAAATTTCCTATATATCTTTCGATTTGCATGAAATTTGGCATAGCGTACTGAAATGCGTCTATAATAATGTGCGCTAAGTTTAAAAATCGGTTCAGATTTAGATACAGCTCCCATATATAGTTTCGCCCGATTTTAGGTAATTGGAGCACCAAAGTCCCTATATATCTTTCGATTTGCACGAATTGGTATAGGGTACTGAATTAAGTCTAGAATGAGAATGCTAAGCTTCTGGTTTATATCAAAATAGTTATCTGATTTGTTCCGTGTGTTGCGGTTGGGTAGTCGTTATAGTCAATTTTTACCCTACAAAGATTATTTAGCCATCTGTTGTTAGCATTCCGCCTTCTAAAGATATTTTGATAAATAAAACTCAAACATGACGACAATGAAATATATCGGCAGACATTTAGGCATCTCCTCAATATAGTGATACCTCCTGAAGGAAAGAATTGAGATAAACAATTAAAATATTGGGTCCAAAATTGGCATATACCGGCCATTAATTAGGCATAGCCCTCATAAAATGATATGCCCAAATATTCACTATTTCCTACACTATATAATCAATATTGGTCCCCCTTTAGGCATAGCCTCATATAACGTTGTAATCTAAATTTGAGGATTTTACTTTTTCCATCTTACAGATTTTAGGAAAAATCCCCATTTAAAATTGCTGATGTTTGTATTTGGTGTATATAATGGTTTACATAAATCGGTTTGTAGACTTATCGGTGTATGCCCAATCATTAGGTATGTTCCCTATATTTTCATTGCATGTATCTGTCAAAGTTCGACCCGGCCGAACTTAATGATTTTTCACTTGTTTTCTGTTACGCTCTCACAAACCTACTCTCAATTTAGTTATCTTCAACTCTGGTGTAAGTTGTAAATTTTTTATCGAGTTTTTATCAAAGAGGTTTCGGATTTACTGTTGGTACTATCGGTTATTAAATTCGGTTAAATTAAATTTACAAGTTTATATAATATTTACCTTTTTTGGGGGAGATACCAGAGGTTCCACTTGATTAAGATAATAGGTTGTGCAAAGTTTGGTTCAAATCGGATATCTCAAAATTATTTTTTTTCACAATTTTGAACATTTTGTGGAAGGATTGGACCGATATTCCCCATCTTCGACGTTGAACTAAGTTTGGTAGAAATATTATATTACGATGTGCAAATTTTGAATGAAATCGATTAATCCTTTCGAGAGTTATCGTGCGCACCAGCCGGCCAGACTGACGGATATTTGTAAATTGCCTTTAAATGATCTGAAATGGTTTCTAAAAGCAACAATTCGATGATGCACAATATTGGCGTATCGAGGTGTATATACCCTCATTAGGCATAAGCCTGAGGTTCATTTTTTAGGATAGTCCACATATACCGTCTTTTAATACCCTTAACCACACTGTGGTACAGGGTATTATGTCTTTGTGCGTATGTTTGTAACAGGGAGAAGAAAACGAGATAATATTTTGATAATATGCATAGAATCACTTTCTGAGTCGATTTAAGTCCGTCCGTCCGTCTGTCTTTCTGTCCATGTTAAATTGTAAACAAAGTACAGGTCGCATTTATGATCCGAATTGGATGAAATTTGGCACAGGTAACTTATTTAGCCCAAGGACGAACCCTATTGAAATTAATGTAAGCGGTCTCTCTATATGCTTCGACTTGCACGAAATTTGGCACAGCGTACTGAATTAGGTCTAGAATAATGTGTTTTAAGTTTCCTAAAAATCGGTCCAGATTTAGATATAGCTCCCATATATATTTTCGTCCGATTTAATGTAAATGGTGCTCCGAAGTCCCTATATATCTTTCGATTTGCACGAAACGAACCCTATTGAAATTAATGTAAGCGGTCTCTATATATCCTTCGACTTGCACGAAATTTGGCACAGCGTACAGAATTAGGTCTAGAATGGTGTGTGTTAAGTTTCCTGAAAATCGGTCCAGATTTAGATATAGCTCCCATATATATATATATATATATATATATTCGTCCGATTTAATATAAATGGTGCACCAAATTTGGCATAGCGTACTGAATAAAGTTCAGAATGATGTGTGTTAAGTTTCGTGTAAATGGTGCAACAAAATCCACATATATCATTTTATTTGCACGAAATTTGGCATAGCGCACTGAATAAAGTCTAGAATGATTTGTGTTGTGAGCATCAGTTCAGATATAGATATAGCTCCCATATATATATTTTCTACGGATTTAATGTAGCTCCTATATATATATTTTATTCCGATTTTATGTAAAGTTTTCACTAAAAACCCAAAGTTTGTCCGATTGCCACACAATTTTGTACAATGAACTGTAATGAATATAAATTAATCTCTGGCAAGTGTCGTTGAAATTGGTTCAGATTTAGATATAGCTTCTACATATATATTTCCGTCCGATTTTTCACAAATTTCACACACAATTTTGCACAACGTTCTGAAGTTAGTATAACCTAGAAGATAGATATAAATTCTACACTAAACTCCTCAGGTAGGCCCGATTGTTCCTAGATATAGTTTCATCCGATTTTAAGTAAAAGGTGCACCAAAGACCCAAAGTTAGGCCGTTTGCTACAAAATTTTGCACAACGTACTCAAATTTATATGTTTGCAATATTTTGTAGGAATCTTTTTAGATAGATTTAGATATTGCTCCCATATATAGTTTCGTCCGATTTTAGTTAAATGGTACACCAAAGACCCAACGTTAGGCTGATTAACATAACATTTTGCACAACATACTGGTGTTAATATAACCTAGCATGTGAAAAGTTTGGTTGAAATCGGTTCAAATTTGGATAGAGCTAACATATATATTTTCTCCCGATTTTAAGTAAATGATGCACCAAGAACTCGAAATGTGGCCGATATGCACAAGACATACTGAAATTTGTATAACCTAACCTGTGACAAGTTTCGATGAAATAGGTCTCATGTTTATCAGATATTTATCCAAATAATCAACGGGTGTCCGATAGATATTTGCTTTAAATTGATTTACAATGTTAGCATTCATCTGTGAATATACCCAAAGTGGTAAAGGGTATCATATAGTCGGCCCCGCCCGACTTTACTACTTTCCTTACTGGTTTTTATTGGCCCATATAACATTGCCGATCAGTATTCAGTATTTTTGGGTTCAAATGTTCCTTCCAAAAAAAGTACCAGGGTATAAACCCACATACGTATTTTAAATAACCGCCGAACCTAACGTTTTTACATGTTGGTTGCTTACATCAGTTTGTTCATTTCATACTCATGAGCATATCATTTGTTCAATATTTCGAAGAACTATTTGTGGATCTGAATGACTACCCAAGCCCTAAAATGCTTGAGGATGCGCTGGAATAAATAACAATTGACCGAAGTAACCAGTACTAATTGACAGAATATTTTTCCATGAACCACATATTCTGAAATTTCGCCACAAAATTTAGTACTTTAATTATCGAGGTGGCGTAGGATATTATATAATATTTGCGAACTGTTTAAAACATCGTTGAACTTAAAAATCGGTATTCCCTAAGTAATCATAGAAAAACCTAATTTTTTTCGCACTTAATGATCGAAATGTGTATACTAATGGTGGGTACGTAGGTTATCTTTGGAAAATTTCGATCATTATGCTTAACTTGAAAGAGAATAAGTTACTATAAATTTAGTATTTAATGACAGATCAATTTATATTGACTCTTTCCTCAGATAGAATGCTAATATAGTTATGCAAGATCAGATGATATACCCTAACTTTTGTTGTAGTAAAACTACAATTTACCTTCTTATTCTGTGATGTAGCAGGATGAGGTGCGACAATATTTGGAAGTCGTTTAAACCAGCTAAATTCTGTAGGTGGTGGCAACAGTATGTTACCATTGCTAGTTTCATTGGAGTTGTTAGCGCCTGTTTTTTCTGTTTCCTAACATCCCTAATCGTTGTTGTTACATCTTAAATTTAAGCATTAAAAAACTGACTGCATGCTGCTACATCTACAACACCTAGGGGGAGACAACAAATGTTGTTGGCATTTGTTTTCAAGTTATTGTTAACAAATTTGGTAGTCTATCTCGTTGACAATAAGTGCTAACAGACATTCTGCCTCTGTGTTCCTCTGGCTAAGAAAGACTCTATTAGACAGTTACAAAGATTTTTTTTATATTTGATTTATTCATGTTTTACAAACTTAAGATATACAATGTTGGTAAAATTAACTTCTGTTTGTAGGAAAAAGGAGATGTTTCTGGTACTGCATTTAATGTTGGAAGTAGAATTTTCTCGCGAAACAATACTTAACTAACTTTTAATTTGAGACTGTATGTATTTTTACAATAATATAACACCTTTTTGATGAATATTTGTACAATGCATTAAATTTAGTTGTAAAAGTTCACATTCAATTTAAATTTATTTTTTTTTTGATAATATACATTATTCAATTATTTTTCCCCGGCATCCCCTAAAACAAATATCCCCCATCCCTTAAATAAACTTTTAATTTACTAAACGATTAACTGAACATTTTTGTGCTTCATACTTCTGTTGGGTATGGTCTTTTTTTGAAAGGATTTGTCTGTGTGTGAATGATTACCCATGTCTGTAAAACATAAACACATTTTACATCACACACTTCTTGTTAATTCGTTCATAATGCGTGTGACATACCAAAGGATATGTTGACATAGCCAGAGGATAAATTTTAAAATCACATGGCATGGATGGCAGAGAAGACAAACGTTAACGGCGATGTTTTGGTGCTCTTTAATATGATGTACGTTTTTTTTTTAATACATAGAAAGTCTGTTGAATATATTTTCGATACTCCCTTTGAGCAATTTAGGCGGCATTTCAAAAACATCGCAAACATTTTTAAAATATATGAGGAACGAATAGCTGAAATCAATATAACTCTACGTAAATAATTTTATCTGCAATATACAGTGTTTTACAAACTGAAAAATATTCGTATTTAACGATCTTTTGGATTTTTATAGCCTTTCCTTTCGAAAGTCATGCTTATTTGCCCCATTTTACTTTGCATGGAATTATATGTCGATATAGACATGTACTGAATGTACTACAATGATGGGAACGCTGTGTTTTCTGAGTTATATATACTTTTCCTCACATAAGCAAACATTTTATCTGCATGTAAAAAATGTTCACTTTTCTTCAGACAGTTATTAAGAACAAGATATGCCAAATTAGTTAAATGTATTTGAATATGATATGGTATTCTATGTCCTATTCTATTTTCTTCCCAAAATAACGCATCTTTTAAAAAGAACGTCAAACAAAAACCAGTAAGGAAAGCTGTAAAGTCGGACTGGGCCGATTATATGATACCCTTCACCACTTTGGGTATATTCTACATATGTATCCTAACAGATTACGCATTTTTGTTATATATCTATATCTGAACCGATTTCAGGTAGTTTATATTACCTCGGTACGTTGTGTCAATCGGCCTAGCTATGGATCTTTTCACGAAGCTTAGCAACATCATTATAGACTTAATTCCGAACCCTATAATAAAATTCGTTCAAATCGAAAAATATATAGATACTTCTGTGCACCAATTACATAAAATCGGACGAAAATATATATGGGGGCTATATCTAAATCTGAACCGATTTTCACGAAATTTAACACATGTCATTCTAGCCCTAAATCAGTACGCTATGACAAATTTAGTGCAAATTGAATGATTTCCAGTAACTTTGGTGCACCAATTACATAAAATCGGGCGAAACTATATATAGGAGCTAAATCTAAATCGGAACCGTTTTTTATAAAACTTAGCACATATTATTATATACGCAATTCAGAACGCTATACCAAAATTCGTGCAAATCGAAAGATATATAGGGTCTTTGGTGCACCAATTACCTTAAATCGGATGAAAATACATATGGGAGATATATCTAAATCTGAACCGATTTACCCGAAACTTGGCAGACATCATTCTCGATCTTATTCATAACTCTGTGCCAAATTTCGTGCACATCAAAAGATTTCCAGGGACTTTAGTGGACTATTTACCTAAAATCGGGCGAAACTATATATGGGAGCTATATCTAAATCTGAACTGATTCTCACGAAACATTGCAGACATCATTCTATACTTAATTTAAAACGCTGTGACAAATTTCGTGCAAATCAATGGATTTCCAGAGACTTTAATGGACTATTTACCTAAAATCGGGCGAAACTATATATAGGAGCTATATCTAAATCTGAACTGATTCTCACGAAACATTGCAGACATCATTCTATACTTAATTTAGTACGCTGTGCCAAATTTCGTGCAAATCGAAAGATATATATGGACTTTGGTACAAAATTAAACTTAAATCGGGCGAAGATTTATATGGGAGCTATATCTAAATCTGAACCGATTTTCTCCAATTTCAATAGGGTTCGTCCTTGGGCCTAACCAATGGGCTGTGCCAAATTTCATCCAATAAGGATCATATATGCGACCTGTACTTTATTCACAAAAATACATGGACGGACGGACGGACGTACGGACAGACGGACATGCATAAATCGACTCAGAAAGTGATTCTATGCATATTCGCGAAAGGAACCATGTGTCTATCTCGTTTCCTTTTGCCTGTTACAAACATATGCACAAAGACATAATACCCTGTACCGCAGTGTGGTGAAGGGTATAAATATACAAAAATTTTCAATTGGCATTCACTGTACTACAAAAGTCTTCGCATTTATTATCCGTTCTATTTTACACAACGTGTGGTAAGCATCTAAGGAATGCTTGATGATGACACATGTAAAATGTGGTTTAAATAATGATGAAATTGGTCGCTATTTCTCCCATGAAGAGTTGATTTGTGATAACATTCCGAGAATACACCACCATCAACCAACTGGACAAACATAACAACAATATGATATCCTCGAACATGGAATGGGTCTAAAATCTTGAATTTGTCAACTTGTTCTTGCCTAAAGGAATTTGTCCCACGCACATTGATTTAAATGCTCCCATATCTTCAATAAGGTCAGATTGACAGTCAGACCAACACGAATTATTATAGCGATTTCCAGACACAGGTTTTATCGTATGCGGATATGTGTCCTTAAATAGTTGTCCACACTCACTCCTCCTCCTCCTCCGTGCAACCCACATTACCCGCTTGCTTGCCTCTGGTGTCCTTGTGCATAATTTGTCTTTTCGAGGTTGTCTGATGGTTGCTGTCAATGTTTCCTTCTGCCCCATTTCTGCCGTCGTTAAATTAAATCCTTTGACATGTTCTTCCACATCTTCTTATGAATTCGTCATTGACAATAGCAGCAGTGGCGACGGACGGCAGCACAACACAGCGACAACAGAATTATATTTCAAAGGAAATTTCTCCCCTATTCTAATGACAGTTAAAAGTCGCTTGTCATTTTAATCCCTGACGTGTCTTTGACATTTGCACTGACAGTGACAACACTTTGATGGGTTGACTGGTTGCATAGAAAAGTGCCCAAGCGTCTCATCCACAAATCTGTTGTGTGTATTCCAACCACCATAAGGGTATTATGACGGGGAGTTAAGTTAGTTCTCCTACTGATTACTGTCCTCTTGTTATCACATTCTGCTAGTGGTAAGTAGTATAAGAATATAATTTTAGAACAACAATGAGTCTCTGCAAGAGTTTTTAAAGAAATTTAGTAAAAATAAAATCGATTAATTGGTTGACTGTTTATATCCTCAGCCTTATGGTTAATGAGGGTATATACATTTTGATACGGTGAAAATGTGTCTTATCTAAATATTAGTTTTAGACCCCACGTTTCTTTGGACCAAATCCGTTTCCGAAAATTTGGAGTCGATTTACACATGTCCGTCCGTTGCCCGTCTATCTGGCTGGTACGCACAATGACTATCGAAAGGAATAATCGATTTCACCCAAACATTGCACATCTTAATATTTCTTCAAAATTTAGTTTAAGATGGGGATTATCGGTCCACTCCTTCTGGTACCTCCCCCACAAAATGGTAAAAATTGTGCTTGAAATAAGTTTATGATAACATGCAAACGGACTATCCGATTTTAACAAAACTTTGTACAACCTATTATAGTTATCAAGCCTAGATCAAGTAGGAAAATTGGACCCATTGGTCCACTCCTTCTGGTACCTACCCCACAGAGTGTCAAATTTTTCAATATCTATAAATCCAATATCAGGTTAACAGAATGGTCCAATTAAACCAAACTTTGCACAACCTATTATCTTTACCAAGCCCAGAACAAATTTGAAGATGGGACCCATTGGCCCACTCCTTCTGGAGTGACATAAATGTGTCTTTCTTTTCGACGGCAGGTATCATTTCCGATCACTGGAACGCCCACTTCCGAAAAAAATCCTAATATTGTGCAAAAAAAACAATATAGCGTTATTGAGATTTTCACTTGAAATTTTAAAGTGGCCGAATAAGTGACCAATACCAAATTTCATTCAATTCGGATCATAAATGCTACCTGTACTTTGTTCGCAATTTAACATGGACAGACAACCAGACGGACGGACATGCATAAATCGACTTAAAAAGTGATTCTATGCATATTCTCAAAAGGAACCATGTGTCTATCTCGTTTCCTTTTGCCTGTTACAAACATATGCACAAAGACATAATACCCTGTACCACAGTGTGGTGAAGGGTATAAAAAATATTTTTTGTTTATGCACAATTTTAAGGCTTTCAGCCCGTTTATAGTACGAAACGTACTCGTACATCCCAAACAATACGATCAGATTTTTTAATGTGTTTCTTCATCCGGCCTTAACTATTAATTTAGTTAAATTTTTGATCCGGCCTTAACTATTAATTTAGTTAAATTTTTAAAAGGTCGAACGACACGCATTGATATTTATAAGACCTGAAATCAAATCCTTTAATATTATATTATGTTTAAACACTATTTGACGATATTCAAATATTAATCGAAAATAGCACTGCAGTTCGTTTGAGCTATGACACGAGCCCGGTTACAAATAAATATATTCATACGCTCGTTGTATTGCAACTTCATACATGCAAATATTGAAGGTAAATATATATATATATATATATATATATATAAAAAAAAAATCATATCAAAATTTTAACAAAATTAAAGAAAAACAACATAAAATACGATACGATAGACAGACAGACAGACAGTGATATGGAACTACAGTGTGAGTTGAATCGAGAGTCATGGAACTGTAGCGCTAATAATACTCATACTTGTACACATTACGAACTCCTTGAGTGATGATAATGTGTCCAACACACCATCTGAAAATAGGATGCAGTTACGGTCTGGTATCTGATTAAAAAAGGGTTATGAAATTTAAACTAATTGAATTGTTTGTTATTCAAAACGATAACGATACCATCATTTGTTTTTATATCAAATTCGTGTATATTATTACTAATATGGATTAATACAAAATTATAAAATTAAATAGAACACTTAAGTTGATGACTCAATGGTACGAATCAATAGTGTTTTCCCAGTCAGAAAATGTCTTCCCAGCGGAATTGAAATACACTCTGTAAGAGGACTGAAACGGCGTTAAACAATGTCTTTAGGGCACTACGAAGTCCCAATATTCCTAAACAAAACGATAGCCATTTCGGATAAATTTGAATATATTGGCGTCATTATGGATCGGATACTTAAATGAAAGGGTCACATACAGGCTAATAAACCCAATAAGAGCATACAGGAACCATTGACTTTACATGAGGTTTAAATCTAATAATGATACACTAGAGTATTATATCGCTTTGCTCCGATAGGCTAACAGGTATTAAATCTGTTTTAAAATTATCAGCATGATAATTTTTTTTTTCAATTTTAGGTTGAACTTTTGGACTTTCAAAGGAGCAAAAAATTGAAATAGAAGTTTAATATTTTTTCTAGACCCTAGAATTGTTGCCCAAATTATTATTATTTATTTATTTTGTAAATCCTATCCATATTTTCTGCCCATATGTTGAAAGCTCCCAGTCGCATTATAGAGTTCACAGTTCACTGACCGATCGTCATTCGAATTGGTTTCTCTTGGCGGTGGATGTTATAATTGTAAACTACAATAACAATATTTTTTTAATCAATCCGTATGTCGTTGTCGACGTCGACGTCGTTTCATTTTCGACAACACTTCGGCATTGATTTGGTATTCCGTAACACTCATAGGACGATGTCGACTATTTATCGATAATATCAACAAAACAAAAATTACATCTATAAAATGGTAGTCGGCTGCTTATTTTGTTTGATATTATGGCTTAAGATGAGTTTAGGTGCTTATCTCCAATTTGTCCGTACTTCCCGAGATATGGACCTTTCGCCCATAACAGCGTCATTTATGGACCGATGATGGTAATATTGACGGCTATGAAGAAATGCATGATTAAAATATTCGATCGCATAGCCGAATTTTCTATTTGCCATAGATAGCCATGCCAAAATGGTTATTGAAAGAAATTAGTTGAAAAAAATTGATTTCCGCCTGTCCATAGGAGAATGTCTTAAATCACTGACCGAAGGCCGGCAATTTTGAATAATTTTTAATTAAAACGAATTTATGTGAAAATGTAATGAGTACGATTTGCAACCATACCATCTATTAGTGACGAACTTATGAACAAAGGAATTTCGAAACTTCAAGGGTCAATATTTCGGGATGTTTGGCTTCTCCAATGAAAATCATAGATTTTCGTGATAAGGGAGACGAGACCTACGTGTAGTAAAAATGTCATCCGAGATGAGCCTATAAACTCACATTGTTCTCTTTTTAGTACATAGAATTACTTTTTGAGTCGATTTATGCACCTTGCTCCGTTCATGTATTATTTTAAACAAGTTACAGTTCACTTTTATGATCCGAATGGGATAAAATTTGGTACACTCCATCCGAAAGGTACGAAACTTTATTTATCACAAAGACGAGTCAAATAGATATTGGTCCAAATCGATTTAGATTATAGATTATATATAGATCCCATATATATAGGGGTGAATATATTTAAAAAATTGGGATGTGACAACCTATTTTCATACTTACAGAATCTAAATACAAACATTTATCAAAATCTGCCAAGCCTTTTTGTGAGGTTTATTTATACGAATTCTGTGAAAAGAGATTTATATGTATTAGACATATACTTCAAAACCGCATTTCCTCAGCGAATTTTATTCCTCTACAAATACATCGATATCATGCATTTCGTCGTATACATATAGACTTTGCAAATTTAATCAGCTATAAACAAACGCCAAACCAATAACCCTACTGCAAGTGTGTAAATATTAATATGTATTGTGTGATAGTGATTGTTATTACAACGGCTGAGGCAATTGTGAATGATGGCATCCGCCATTTGAATACGTTCCAAACGGGCCAAATATTGCAGCCGCTAAAGAAAGTTTGCATCGACGTCGTTCTCTACAGCACATTCCACAAATTCTGTCTGTGGCAGCGGCAATTGATGTGAATTGACTGCGCGAGCGAATATAAAATTTATCAAATAAACATTTGGACAATTCACTCGGCTAACAAGTCGAGACAACTAAGACGGGATAGATACGACAATGTAGTGGTGGTTTGGAAATTATGGCGCTGAATGTGTCGGTGTTGTTGTCAGGCAGGCAGTCAGGCAGTCAGGCCAAAGTGAAGTGAACGTTTGGTATCATATCAATATTTAAAATAGGCCATAAACACTCATCATCGACTTCCTTTTCAATTGAAATGTGCAGTAAAATGTAACAGAAACTGCACTCTAGTGATTTTGCCATTTCGCCATGGCATTTGTATGCGATTGCCAATCGACATAATAAGCAGCGTGCATGTTTTGTGTAGTACGAGTATGACATTGTGTGAATGGTGGGATGTCATAAAAAATAAACTATAGTATCTGCGAAGAAAGCGCGGTGCATTGTTTTGTCATCTGACAAAGGTTATAGGGTTGACGATTTCTTTTTAACAAATTAAATTATGTAACAAGATGGGGTATAAAGTATCATGTAAATGATCTATTATTCAAAGTAGGAAACACATAGTTCGTCCTGATCATTGGGGTACGCATTTAATGTAACTATCATCAAGAACGTATAAATAAAATATGCTATTATTCCATTATCTCTGAGCTAAATAGCCCAATATCTGGGACTAATAATCAACAATCCAATAAAAAAATTAGACTTTACACAAAAAATTGTTCTGTTCGAATTTGTACGTCATATAATTGTTAAGTTAGTACTCACGTTGCCTCTATAGAACGTGTCGTAAATATTTGAAAAACCAGTAAGGAAAGTAGTAAAGTCGGACGGGGCCGACTATATGATACCCTTCACCACTATGGGTATATTAAACAGGACTATTAACATGAAATTGGATGAAATAAAATATGTGATATTTATCTAACTGTGAATCGACTTCAAACAAATATCAATAGGTCATCCGTTGCGCTATGTTTGTACTTCTAGAAAACGCAACTACGTAATTCTATGTTCAATTTTGTACTTTGTACTTTGAGAAGTCTGATGTCCAATTTACTTTAAATAGAGCGAAAATATATATGGAAGTTATATCCAAATATGAACCGATTTCAACGGAACTTGCCACAGGTTAGGTTATACTAATTTCAGTACGTTTTATTCCTATCAGCCATATATTGGATCCTTGGTGCGTCAATTACTTCAAATCATTCTATAATATAAGGGAGTTATATATAAATCTCATCCGATTTTCACGAAACTTGGCACACATCAGTTTGGACTATGTTCAGTACGCTATGCCAAATTTCGAGCAAATCGAATGATATATAGGGACTTTGGTGCACCATTTACATGAAATTGGACGAAACTATATATGGGAGCTATATCTGAATCTTGACCGATTATCACGAAACTTGGCAGACATCACTCTAGACTCAATTCAGTACGTTATGCCAAATTTCGTGCGAATCGAAAGATATATGTGGACTATTGTGCACCATTTACATTAAATCGGACGAAAATATATATGGGAGCTACATCTAAATCTGGACAGATTTTCATGAAACATGACAAACATCACTCTACGCTCAATTCAGTACGTTATGTTAAATTTCGTGCAAATTGAAAGATATTTAGGGCTTTTGTCCACCATTTACATGAAATCGGTCGAAACTATATTTGGGACTATATCTAAATATAGACCGATTTTCACTAAACTTGGCAGCCATCATTCTAGGCTAAATTTAATACGTTGTACCAAATTTCGGGCAAATCGACAGATATATAGGGTCTATCGTGCACCATTTACCTTAAATCGGACGAAACTATATATAGGAGCTATATCTAAATCTGGACCGATTTTCTTGAAACCTGGCAGACATCACTCTAGGCTAAATTCAGTACGTTATGCCAAATTTGGAAATTACTTTATGCAAATCGAAAGATATTTAAGAACTTTGGTACACCATTTAACTTTAATCGGACGAAAATGTATATGGGAGCTATATCTAAATCTAAACTGATTTTCAAGAAACTTGGCACACATCATTCTAGACCTAATTCAGTACGCTGTGCAAAATTTTGTGCAAATCGAAAGTTATTTAGGGACTTTGCTGCACCATTTATCTTAAATCGAACAAAAATATATATGGGAGCTATATCTAAATCTGAACCGATTTTTCCTAATTTCAATAGGGTTAGTCCTTGGGCCAAATGAATGAGCTGTGCCAAATTTCATCCAATTCGAATAATAAATGCGACCTGTACTTTGTTTACAATTTAACATGGGCAGACGGACATACGTAAATCGACTTAGAAAGTGATTCTATGCATATTCTCAAAAGGAACCATGGGTCTATCTCGATTCCTTTTGCCTGTTACAAACATATGCACAAAGTCATAATACCGTGTACCACAGTGTGGTGAAGGGTATAACAAAGGGTGATTATTTATATGGAAGCGAGGTGCTGTTAGATATAGCTCTAAAGGTATAGGTAAAGTTCAAGCTTGTAATGTAAGTTTAAACCGACCCTGTTCTAAAAACATCTTAAATAATCTTAATATTGAAACATCTGAAAATAATCGTGTAAACTACAATAATAACAGGATTGTTCAGCAGTATTATTTAATCACGTTTTTTTAAATTAATTTTTATTGAAACGTACGTATTATTGAGTCTATATGAACTATTTGAAATATTGCTTCTCCTTAAATACGTTAAAATAATCGTGGAAACTATAATAATAATAAAGTGATCCATTTGCAAATTTGTGGAAATGCGATTTGGCATGGTATTATTCAAAAAGGATTCGAATATTTTAAAAATGAATTTAAAAAAAACCTTAGCTAATAATCTTATATATACGATGAAAAACGTTACTGTGTAATAATTCCATTTGCAAATTTGTGGAAAAGGTTGGTATCATCAGGATTCCCTTCTTATATATACGATTTAGAATAATTCCGTGTGCGACATTCCAGATCCTTCACGTATAATTTTATAATTTCAAAGGGGCCTCTAACTTTTTCCGATGACCGATTATCAACAAAAGTTTCATGCAAAATCATTGATAATATCACCTTCACCCTGTATTTTTTGGTTTTTTAGTTCATTATTGTTACCTCTAGAGTTAACAAAAAAAAGTAGACAACACATATAAATATATGGTTTTCGAATCATAATGATTATCTTTAGTTTGCAAAATATATTATTTGATCAATTTTAAATTACCATTCTTTAAATGTCATTCATTAAATCACAATATATATTTTTAAGAGTACGCAGTAGTTCATCCTTAAATAAAACCTTTCATTACAGTGAAATTATAAAGACATACCAACTCTCTACGACAATGTCAGCCACATGTACTAAAAATTAATATTTATAAGTGAAGCTCAGGCCAAACTAAAAATTCATGTTCGACACATGTCTCCAAGGATTAACACAAGTGACCACAAAATCGTCATCATCAATGGGAACACACAAACACAAAGGCAGAACAGGAGCGTAACTAATCTACGGTTCGTTATAGTTTTAAGGAAAATAAACGAAATACCTTTCAATAGTAACAATGGCCAACCTTCATTCTAGAATTTTTGTGAACAACCCTTCAAAATAACTTTGAAATTTATATGTACGAGTATGTATACTACGATAATGACAAATTGTTTGATGTCTTCTTTCGGAGACTTTCACGTTGCAAAATGCCGAGCAAAGGGACACATATGCTCCAATACTACCACACCACTATACCACCAATCACTGGACCTTTATATGGCCGCACGCTCATGTTGGCTTTCAAGAGTTTAGGGTCAGTTTTATCACAACAAACTCATCGACATCACCAACTCTGTGGCCATCACTAGCACATTGCCAACAAAAGCAGCAGCAGCAACAACAACAATTATTATGAATTTTTATAGAAATTTTCAAAATATGACATGAAAAGTGAAAAATGAAGAGCAGTTTCAAAAGAAATATACCAACAAGAAAAAAAGTTTTTTTTCGGAAAAGAGGAACCGTGCAGCACTTAGGGATGAAGCAACGACATAAATTCTCTCCCAAGACATCAACCATCACTTGGAAAGCAACATGACCAAAATAAACTAGATGACAGTTTGATATTAGTACCCTACAATATGTAAGTGACATGAAGTCAAGTATTAGGGAACAATAATTGTTTTTGAGCAATAGGTCCATTGTAAGTATATTTTAAGATTTTTTGCAATTAAAATTCTACATAATACCTGGCTCCCACCGATGTTTGCTATTTTGAAAGTGCTTATCTATTTTTTTGAAATTTAAGTTCCAATACTAGCACTTTTATACCCTTTCCCACACATGAAAAGGAAACGAGATAGGCCCATGGTTCTTTTGGAGAATATGCATAGAATCACTTTCTGAATTAATTTATGAATGTCCCTATGTCTGTTAGTCCATACATCTGCCCGTGCATTCTTGTGAGCAATGTACAGTTTGCCTTTATGGCAAAGCTCACTTAATTTGCCTTATTGAAATTATTTTATACCCTCCACCATAGTATGGAAGGTATATTAATTTTGTTTTTCCGTTTGTAACTCATCGAAATAATCATTTCCGACCCCATAAAATATATATATTCTTGATCAGCGTAAAATTCTATGACGATATAGCGTCTAAACGAAATGAGATAGATCGCCAAAATTTAGCATGGAGTCGTCTTTTGTCTGCAGGCGGGTCAAGTTCGAAGGTGGGCTTTATCGGTCCACGTTTAGGCATAGCTCACATATAAGGGTAACCCCCAATTTTCGGTATTTTTTTCGAACGTTTCCACGCCACTCACACCCGCCCCTGCCGACCGAGGGGGCCACCTCCCCATAACGTGGAGAGAACGTACACCCCATAGTCCGGACTATGGAGGGTTAGTAGTGAAGGAAAATTACTGGCTACAGAATTAACATCAGCCAGTCTTATATTAGTTGTTAAACATAAACAAAAACACAATAGTTTTGACAAAACATGCAAGCAGAAATATTACATACACAATTTTCTGGCAACTATACCTCAATAATAGACGAATAATACTCTGTTATATAAATTATTATAAATTTCACATAAAGCGCGAAGTGGATTAGGTAGTTCATAATTATGTCTAACTAGGGATAAGTTAAGAGGTAAATAATTACGTGTTCTACGGGAGGGAATATTCAATTTTATTTCACCGGTTAAAAAGTTTGAGTCAATTTGTCCACGTAACAATTTTATTATAAATATTGCTCTAAGCATTAATCACCTTCTTTCAAGAGTTGGCGGTTAAGCAGACGGTTAACGTACGGTGGAAGTGCTTCAAGTGGATTCCAAGGTAGACCCCTAAGAGCAAATAAAAGAAACTGGGTTTGAACCGATTATATTTTATTATATTTTCTATAAAATGGGCTCCAAAGTACACAGCCGTATTCCAATGTGGGTCGAACAAGGCTGATGAATAGACGTTTAGTTATATACTGATCATCAAACTCCTTAGACCATCGCTTTATAAAACCAAGCAACGATTTAGCTTTATTAACAGATGACTCAATATGTAAATGAAAACGCAATTTGGTATCTAAAATGATACCAAGATCTGTAAACGAGTCTACAGAGTCAAGTTTATGAGAACCTATAAAGTAATCAATAGATATGGGCATGGTCCTAGAAAGAGTTAATTTTTTGCACTTCTTAAGGTTTAGCGACATACCATTAGAACTACACCAGTTTACTAATAATAAGCGTAGGTCATGTTGCAAATTTAATGAGGAGTTAAGTGTATTTAGACTACAAAAAAGTTTTACATCATCTGCAAACATTAAAATATTAGAAGATCGGATTACATATGGAAGATCATTTAAGTAAAGGACAAAGAGTAATGGACCCAAGTGGCTACCCTGACGGACACCAGATAAAACACTGATGTCATCTGAGAGAAGTGAATTGAAATGAACTTTTTGAGTACGATCTTGTAAATAAGAGGAAATCCAGTTAAGAAGGATTGTCTGGAAACCCATAATATCAAGCTTATAAATTAATAAACTGTGTACAACAGTATCGAACGCTTTACTGAAATCTGTATAGATTATATCAGTTTGCAGTTTATTTATTGAGCGTGACACATTCCTCTTAAAAAGCATGTTGGAAAGGAGATGCTATAGATGAGACAACGTGGGAAATTCTTCGAGAAACCAAAAGTTCAAATAACTTTGGAATCGCACTCAAATCAATAGTGCACGGACTACCAGTTTTGTGTAAAGGGATTATATAGCTAGATCTCCAGTAAAGAGGAAAATAACCAAGAGATAAGGAATAGTTAAATAAATCTGTTAGTGGTAAGTACAATTCATATGCACAAGACTTTAATATAGATGATGGGACACCATCTGGACCAGCAGAATTAGAGGTTTTTAGTGATTTCAGGGCATTTAATACCTCATCCTCCGAAAGTAAAAAATGTGGAAAATGGTTTATCTTCTCCATATGGTAGTTATAATTAAAATTAAACGGAATGTCTGAATAATGGTTCTGGAAAAATTTGGCAAACATATTTGTAATATCAGAGTTATTAGATGATACCATACCATTGTGGGGTTCTTGAGCACGTTTTTCAAACGAATTCACTGAACTTTTCTACATTGGGTTCTTATTGGGTACTAAATGTCTCCACAAAAAATTCTAAATACAGGTCCACTTTTTCTGGTAGCCCCCACATAACGGTACCTCCTAATTTTCATATAAGTGAAACGAGATAGACACATGGTTCCTTTTCAATCACTTTCTGAGTCGATTTACGCAAGTCCGTCGTCCGTCCCTCCATGTATTTTTGTGAACAAAGTACAGGTCGCATTTATCATCCGATTTGGATGAAATTTGGCATTGGTCACTTATTTGGCCCAAGGACGAACCCTATTGGGAAACATCGGTTCAGATTTAGATATAGCTCCCATATATATTTTCGTTCGATTTAATGTAAATGGTCAACCAAAGTCCCTATATCTTTCGATTTGCACGAAATTTGGCACAGCGTAATGAATTAGGTCTAGAATGATGTGTGTTAAGTTTCCTGAAAATCGGTTCAGATTTAGATATAGCTCCCATATATATTTTCGTCCAATTTAATGTAAATGATCCACCAAAGTCCTTATATCTTTCGATTTGCATGAAATTTGGCACAGCGTTATGGATTAGGTCTAGAGTCATGTGTGTTAAATCTGAAATCGGTTCAGATTTAGATATAGCTTCCATATCTGATCAAATGAAAAATTTAGTATCAGTTGCATATTGACATGTTTATGGATCCAGTTTCATTTTACTGGTCCTTTAAAAATGCGACGTCTGTTAAGATTCATCTGTTGAATATACCCAAAGTGGTGAGTCGTATAGTCGGCCCCATCCGACTTTACGACTTTCCTTACTGTTTTTATATTTAAATAGTTATCTGATTTGTTCCGCGTTTTGAGATTGGTTCTATGATTCTGTTGTAATCATTTCACCTGCGGAGGATAGCGAGATAAAACCTTAAGTTCGATAATGAACTATAGCCGAATTTAGACCTAGCTCCTGTGTGGAGGTTCCAGAAAGAGTGGACCGATATTTCAGATTTAGATATAGCTTCCATATCTGATCAAATGAAAAATTTAGTATCGGTTGCAGAATGACATGTTTATGGATCCAGTTTCATTTTACTGGTCCTTTAAAAATGCGACGTCTGTTAAGATTCATCTGTTGAATATACCCAAAGTGGTGAGTCGTATAGTCGGCCCCATCGGACTTTACGACTTTCCTTACTGTTTATACCCTTCACCACACTGTGGTACAGGGTATTATGTCTTTGTGCATATGTTTGTAACAGGCAAAAGGAAACGAGATAGACACATGGTTCCTTTTGAGAATATGCATAGAATCACTTTCTAAGTCGATTTATGCATGTCCGTCCGTCCGTCCGTCTGTCCGTCTGTCTGTCTGTCTGTCTGTCTGTCCATGTTAAATTGTAAACAAAGTACAGGTCGCATTTATGATCCGAATTGAATGAAATTTGGCATAGGTCACTTATTCGGCCCAAGGACGAACCCTATTGAAATTGGGAAAAATCGGTTCAGATTTAGATATAGCTCCCATATATATATTTAACCGATTTAATGTAAACGGCCCCTATATATCTTTCGATTTGCACGAAATTTGGTACAGCTTAATCATTTAGGTCTAGAATGATGTCTGCCAAGTTTCGTGAAAATCGGTCCAGATTTAGATATAGCTCCCATATATAGTTTCGTCCGATTTCATGTATATGGTGCCCCAAAGTTCCTATATATCTTTTGATTTGCACGAAATTTGGTATAACGTACTGAATTAAGCCTAGAGTGATGTCTGCCAAGTTTGGAGAAAATCGGTCCAGATTTAGATATAGCTCCCATATATAGTTTCGTCCGATTTCATGTAAAAGGTGCCCCAAAGTCCCTATATATCTTTCGATTTGCGCGAAATTTGGCATAACGTACTGAATTGAGCTTAGAAAGATGTCTAACAAGTTTGGAGAAAATCGGTCCAGATTTAGATATAGCTCCCATATATAGTTTCGTCCGATTTCATGTAAATGGTGCCCCAAAGTCCCTATATATCTTTCGATTTGCACGAAATTTGGTACAACCTAATCATTTAGGTCTAGAATGATGTCTGCCAAGTTTCGTGAAAATCGGTCCAGATTTAGATATAGCTCCCATATATAGTTTCGTCCGATTTCATGTAAATGGTGCCCCAAAGTCCCTATATATCTTTTGATTTGCACGAAATTTGGTATAACGTGCTGAATTAAGCCTTGAGTGATGTATGCCAAGTTTGGAGAAAATCGGTCCAGATTTAGATATAGCTCCCATATATAGTTTCGTCCGATTTCATGTAAATGGTGCCCCAAAGTCCCTATATATCTTTCGATTTGCACGAAATTTGGTACAGCCTAATCATTTAGGTCTAGAATGATGTCTGCCAAGTTTCGTGAAAATCGGTCCAGATTTAGATATAGCTCCCATATATAGTTTCGTCCGATTTCATGTAAATAGTGCCCAAAGTCCCTATATATCTTCTGATTTGCACGAAATTTGGCATAACGTACTGAATTAAGCCTAGAGGGATGTCTGCCAAGTTTGGAGAAAATCGGTCCAGATTTAGATATAGCTCCCATATATAGTTTCGTCCGATTTGATGTAAATGGTCCACCAA
The DNA here is from genome assembly GCF_032173495.1 of Musca vetustissima. Classification (NCBI taxonomy): domain Eukaryota; kingdom Metazoa; phylum Arthropoda; class Insecta; order Diptera; family Muscidae; genus Musca; species Musca vetustissima. The sequence continues at coordinate 79,632 of NW_026884181.1, forward strand.
AGTCGCTAAATATCTTTCGATTTGCACGAATTTTGGCATAACGTACTGAATTGAGTCTAGAATGATGTCTGCCAAGTTTCGTGAAAATAGGTCCTGATTTAGATATAGCTCCCATATATAGTTTTGTCCGATTTCATGTAAATGGTGCACCAAAGTCCCTATATATCCTTCGATTTGCACGAAATTTGGCATAACGTACTTAATTGAGCCTAGAATGATGTCTGCCAAGTTTCGTGAAAATCGGTCCAGATTTAGATATAGCTCCCTTTTATTATAGATTGATTTTAAGTAATTGACGTACTAAGGAACCAATTGGAATAAAACGTTCTGAAAGTTGTATAACCTAACCTGTGACAAGTTTGTTTGAAATCGCTCAATATTTGGATAGAGCTTCCATATATATTTTCGCCCGATTTCTAGTAAATTGGGCATCAAACTCCTCATGTTAGTCAGATTGACATCAAATTTTGCACAACTTAAAAAATTGAGCATAGAATTACGTAGTTGCGTTTTCTAGAAGTGCAGACATAGCCCAACGGATGACCTATTTATATTTGTTTGAAGTCGATTGACATACTTTATGGATAGATCTAGGTAGATTCACATTTAGATAAATATCACATTTTTTTCATCCAATTTTATGTTATAGTCCTGCTTAATATACCCATAGTGGTGAATTGTATCATATAGTCGGCCCCGTCCGACTTTACTACTTTCCTTACTGGTTTTATATTTAAATAGTTATCTGATTTGTTCCGCGTTTTGAGATTGGTTCTATGATTCTGTTGTAATCATTTCACCTGCGGAGGATAGCGAGATAAAACCTTAAGTTCGATAATGAACTATATCCGAATTTAGACCTAGCTCATGTGTGGAGGTTCCAGAAAGAGTGGACCGATATTCCCCGTCTTCGAATTTGAACAAAGTTTGGATGCAATTTCAATTATCTGAAACGGATTTGGTCCAAAGAAACATGGGGTCTAGGATCAATATTTCGATGAGGCACATTTTTACCATGTTAATGTTTATATTCGATCTTAGTAGATCTTACTTCTTCGAAAACACAACTCTTAAGGACTTAAAAACCAACATTCGTCAAGTCTGAGATACCGCCCAATATGTGTCAAAAATTGGTCGAAAATTAGCTCCAAAGAATCAATGAGTGCAACAGTTCACGTGACGGCAAATGTAAATTCTAATTATAGCCCCACGTTAAGCGATTTAAAAAATATATGTATTTGACGGCGAAATTTTGTACAGTACAATTTTCTGTGCATAGTCCAAATTATTAAAATCGTTCCGTAAATAATGAACTTTATGTGTTTGTTTTTAAAAGATCTGATTTTTTTCTTGAAACTTAGTGGTATAACGATTTTTCGCTTTAACTAATTTTAGTAATTTTTCGAACACTTTCAAGATGATATTCCAAGACCAACCCCACCAGCAATCTCTAAATGCATTCTATCATATAATCCGAATTTCGAAAAATCCACTTACGCATAAATATTGACTCCCTGCAAAATTCCACGATTTTATGACCTCCAATGATCACCTACTTCATATACTTTGTAATGTACCTCAATGGTCGATGTAAACTCTACTATCTTCAATATTCCATTGTGAATTTCGGTAACACTATGTGAGATGGATTTACGTTAAATATTGGAGCATGTCCAAAGCTTTCAAAATTTCATACTTTCACAGGCATCAAGAAAAAAAAACGAGAAACCAACATAGGATCACACCCAAAGAAAAATAAAAAATAACGAACAATATAAAAAGAAAAACTTATGTGTGAAATGTGACGTGGTTGTCAAAAGTCACAGGAAAACTTTTGATGTGTGTGTCTGGTGGAAAAAAAACATACTGGCTCGCAACGTCGTTCGGTACCAGTAAAATCATCCTCGTAAGTGTTGTGACATACTCTTAAGTCATGGCTAGCGTACAAATAGTAAAATCAAAAAATATATGTAATTGAAATTTTTGTCCTGTCCAAAGCTAATGTATACACCTTAATGGGGGAAAATAAAAATTTGTGTGGGTGATATGACAAACCAGAACTCATTTTATATTGTTGTAAGTTATTATTATACAGTAATTCCCGGTCTTAGCCTTCATTAGGGCTGGGAAGTGGTAACATAAATCGAATTTTCAGTTCGCCATAATTAATTCATTCTAAAAGACAATTCATGAGATCTATATACATACGTTTAAAATAAATATACAAATTAAATACTTGAACGCATTAAACAGAACGGTAATACATACCAATAATTGATAAAAAAAATACTGTCATATATGCTTGCGCATCTTTTCATAATAATAAAAAAATACTTGAAATAAAAGTTATTTTTACCCAACTTTTTGACGTTTGTCCGTTTAAGTTGTCAATGTCCATTGGAGTTAGGTTTGGGATATACGTACGAAAAGAAAACTTTCTACCAAAGTGTAGGATTTTTTCTTAATTTTCAGTCCTGTATGGTTGGCTGTGGTAGTAAAACTTTAAAGTTTGTGTATATATTCCACTACCAAGACACTACACTCAAAATCTGTTTATTGCCTGTTGATGTATTGCCACGTTGGCTAAAACTGTTACACATCTCAATTTTGTTGATGTTGGCACTGTTGGATGTTGGTTGTTTTGTAGGTGAGTTGTTTTGCTGTTGCTACTCTTTAACAGTGGACAGTCAATGTCTTTATTTGTTGTTGTGGTCATCCTTGATGTGCGACAAGTCCTGATGTTTCTCTGCTCATAGTTGTCTTTTGGTCGTCTATTGTCCTGTGTGAGTTTGTTTTCGTTACAGTCCTTGTTGTTCTTTCACTTTAGCCCACTTATCATCCCCGTTGACATTTAATAATTTTCTTTTACTCTTTAATGTTGTCAGTATTTATTTTATTTTTCCATCAGGCAATGTACAAGGAGATACGAGGTTAGAGTAAAAACCAGTAAGGAAGGTAGTAAAGTCGGACGGGGCCGACTATATGATACCTTTCACCTCTTTGGGTATATTCAACAGATGAATCTTAACAGACGTCGCACTTTTGAAGGATCAGTAAAATTAAATTGGACCCATAAACATATATTTCTACAACCTATACTAACTTTTCATTTGGTCAGATATAGAGTTGCTTCTTACAATGGGACAAAATTATGCAAATTAATTTAAAGCATATATCAATCGGACACCCGTTGATTATTTAGATAAATATCTGATAAACACGAGGATTTGGTGCACCATTTACTTTAAATCGGACGAAAATATATATATATATAAACTACATCGAAATATAAGCCGATTTCATCGAAACTTGTCGCAGAATATCGGCCACATTTTGAGTTCTTGGTGCATCATTTACTTAAAATCGGGAGAAAATATGTATGGTAGCTCTATCCAAATTTGAACCGTTTTCAATAAAACTTTCCACATGCTAGGTTATATAAACTATTTAACTTTGAGTCTTTGGTGCACCTTTTATTTAAAATCTGACGAAACTACTTATAGAAACTATATCTAAATCTGAACCGATTTAAAAAAAAAACTTGCTACACCTTATCTCATAATAACTTCAATAAGTTGTGCAAAATTTTGTGCCAATCGGACCCACCTGGGGAGTTCGGTGCAGCATTCATACCTAACTTCTATGTTATACTAAGTTCAGTACGAAAGATATATGTGAACTTTGGTGCACCAATTACATTAAATCGGACGAAAATGTATATGGGAGCTATATCTAAATCTGAACCGATTTTCAGGAAACTTAACACACATATTTTTAGACGTAATTCAGTACGCTGTGCCAAATTTTGTGGAAATCGAAAGATATATATTGGTGCACCATTTACATTATATGGGAGGAAAATATATATGGGAGCTATATCTAAATATAAACCGATTTTCAGGAAAATTAACTTACATGAATCTAGTCCTCATTCAGTACGCTATGCGAAATTTCGTACAAATCGAAAGATATATAGAGACTTTAGTACACCATTTACATTAAATGGGACGAAAATATATATGGGAGGTATATCTAATTTTGGACCGATTTTCAGGAAACTTAACACACATCATTCTAGACTCATTTCGTTATGCTGTGTCAAATTTTGTGCAAATCGAAAGATATATAGGGACTCTGCCGCAACATTTACATTAAATCGGACGAAAATATTTATGGGAGCTATATCTAAATCTGAACCGATTTTCACGAAACTTAACATACATCAATATTGAACATTTTCAGAAGGAAGGAATTACAGCTCTAGCAGTTGAAAATGAGCCAAAAATCCCTAAAACACCAAATATTTGTAGGTGCCGTTACATGAGGTTACACTAAAACGTGGACCGATATATCCCATTTTTCAATACCAAACATGCTAGAACTATGATTGATTTTAACAGACAGACGGGCATGCATAAATCGACATAGGATTTTATTCTGATCAAGAATATCGGGTCTCCGGTGAATTTTTCGAGGCATTGAAAACGGGTCGATAAATTTAACATAGGCGCATCATTATACCCTCCATATGGTGGAGGGTATAATGATGCGCTTTAAAACTGTGTTGTATATGTTGTATTATTTTCCAACTGATGCAGAAACCCTCGTATAAACATACACTTGCTCATAAGAAACAATAACAACAAATTTATAACAACTTTTAAGTTTTACAATAAATTTTAAAGGAAATGTCGTCCATAAATAAACAGTTGGACATCACTTTTAGTAGATGACAAACAAGTACTCTCTTATCACCAATACTAACGAATATTTTTATACTATTTCACCTGCAAGTACGTGTGTGCATGTGTGTGGGGTTTTTTTTGGATCCTTCTCGACCCACACAAGTTGTTGAGAAATATGATGAAGGTGTCGCTGTTGTAGTGACAGAAAAAAATAAACAACTTAAAAACTTCTACTTGACGTTTATGTCAATGTGTCGCTCTAGCGGTATGGCATTTGCTATTAGCTAGTTCGTCTAATAGGTCAAGTAAAATATTTTGGTTTTCAGTATTTTCTATAAACATAAATGTTCAATTTCAAACTGTTTCAATTTGACACATATGAAGAAGATCTTCATACCTTAAATTCAAATGGTATTTATTTATTTTTAGCAAGTTGTGAATTTTGAAGTGTTATGAAAATGAATTATTAAATTATGTCGATTTTAAAATATGGACACCCTCCACCATAGGTATGCTGATAGTTACTTGAAATGAAAATATAGGGAATATACCAATAGAGGAATATGTGTATAAAATCTTCAATATTTTGTAAATTAGAAGGCAATGTTATATGAGGCCATAAACAACGTACATAGGATTTTATTTCGGAGGGTGGTACTCAATACGAAAAATTTCATTGCAGAACAAATGATTTTGTATGAGTACGCCCCTGGAGGCTATACCTAAAGCTGGACAAATATTGATTACATCGTGTATGAATTACCGAACATTTAGAGCTGTCATTATATGAGGTGCTATGTCTAATTGAAGACCTATATAGCTCAATTTCGACGATAACATTTTCGTTTTATATCCTTCACGCTTAATATTAAAAATACTGAAAATCGGTAGGTCTAATTATATGGGAGCCAGGCCAAAATTCGGATCGATATAGTTGATCCTTTTTTATCTCGATATCCACCGTAGGTAGAATGATTTCAACAGGTGACAAAATCGTCTTATAATTCCATAATTTGTAGGGTACCAACTGACAATTTCTGGTACATAATTTCCCCATATTATGGTGGAATACTATATAGGACAACTCCAAAACGCGGAACAAAGCAGTTAACTATTTTAATATAAAACAGTTGGTTATATGTTGGCTATCGCTGAAAGGGGAGGGAAATTTGTTAACACATACAACAACAAAATGTCAAATTACAACGAATTCTTTTTAAGCGCTTAAAATCCCCAAAAAGTTGTCTTATGTTTATAATTTTTAGTGGATAATTTTAGTACTCCATAAGAACCCAATGTACTAAACTTGGCTGAAAAACGCGCACAAGGACCCCAAAATACCGAAACTTAGGGGGTACACTTATGTGTGAGCTATGCCTAAACTTCGACCGATATAGTCCATCTTCGAACTTGACCTGTCAGCAGACAAAAGACAAAGACACAATGCCAGAAAATGGTTATTATAAGTCCATTTCTTTTAATAGCCGCCATATGAAGGTCTCGCCCAAAGTTCAACATTTTTCTGGTTTCAGACGCCGAAAAGGCTGCAATTTGGCATTTCGGTATATATTTATAAAGTTTTATATGTATGAGGGCTAGTACTGGTACATTTTCTAAAAACCGAAGGACCTATCTAGAATAATAAAATATCTTTACCATTCAGTATTTTACAAGGGTTTTAATAATATATTTTTATACCCTTCACCACACTGTGGTACAGACTATTATGTCTTTGTGCATATGTTTGTAATAAGCAAAAGGAATCGAGATAGACCCATGGTTCCTTTTGAGAATATGCATGGAATCACTTTCTGAGTCGTTTTATGCATGTCCGTCTGTGCGTCCGTCTGTTGATGTTAAATTGTAAACAAAGTACAGGTCGCATTTATGATCCGATTTCGATGAAATTTTGCACAGCTCACATATTATTGGCCCAAGGACGAATCCTATTGAAATTGGAGAAAATCGGTTCAGATTTTCTATTTTCGTCCGTTTTTAACTTATTGATGCACCAAACTCCCAATAGTGTTCCGATTGAGACAAAAATTTTGCACAGAGTATTGAATTAGGTCTAGATAGTTATATGCCAAGTTTTGTTGAAATCGGTTCAGATTTAGATATAGCTCCGATTTATAGTTTCGTCGATTTAATGTAAATAGTGCACCAAACTCCCAATAGTGGACGACTAAAGCAAAATTTTGCACAGAGTACTGAATGTATGTAAAATTTTTTTGTAATCGTTACAGATTTAGATATAGTTGCTATATATAGTTTCACCCATTTTATGTAAATGGTGCACCAAAGTCCCTGAAAATACGATTTGCCAATATTTATCCGATTGAGACAAAATTTTGCACAGCGTAATAAACTAGGTCATTGATGAATGCGAAGTTTAGTTGAAATAGGTTCTTTAAAAAAAATTTAAAAATTATATATATAAAAAATATATAATCTTTTTCCGATGTGTAAAGTAAATTGTGCACCAAACTCCCAATATTGTTCCGATTGAAGCAAAATTTTGCACAGAGTACTGAATTAGGTCCCAAAATTTCTAAATCTACAGGATATTGTAGATAATAACATGTCTTGCATGTACCCATAGTGGTGAAGGGTATCATATAGTCGGCCCTGTCCGACTTTACTACTTTCATTACTGGTTTATATATTCTACGTATTTTCAATATTTTACAGACAGGTGGCTGTACTGTACACGTGAATTATAAAATTTATACAATGTTTCTTTTTATACAATATTTCTGTGTAGTTATCATAACAGAACCCAAAAATTAATTTAACATAAATACATCAGAGTTTACTTGTTTTCTACGACATTCATAAATATGTATCTTACGAATTTTCTTATTTTCTTAAAAACGAGTAAAGAGTTGCAGTGTTCATTAAAAACAATAATACTCAATATCGAACTAATTTGTTCATCGATTTCTATGGTCAATGTCCCATTTTATACATATGCTATATGGATTTTCGTCAGATTTATAAGACCTGATCTTTTCTTCGTTTTTGTTTTATATGATTTAAGAAATATAAAGTTGTTTTCAAAAAATATTTTAGTTCACTTTTACGATATACATTGCCAAATCATTCCGCTCTAATTAACTTCAGTGCAATCATCATTCATTATTCTTCAAGTCTTAGGAATAAACATTTAAAAATAAGATGTAAAATATAATTTTGTTCACTAAAAGCCATTCCAATGCAAATGACTTCATTCAACAATGAAAAGGAAATAAAAGAACGGAATGAAACACTCGGTAACACTGACAGTTTTAACCTCTTCATAATTTCTTTATGTTAAATGTACCTGAAAACGCTTGATCTGAAAACTATATGTAAAATCTTATTGGAGATGAAAATTTTTTTATATTTTCACTGGTCATTAGGAGATGTATTTTTCTACCAAAACCCATCAACGTCAAATGTTATTATGTTGGTGGTGTATCAGTCTACTCCTGCACTTATGCCCCATCCATACATTTGTTGATGCAAAGTTCTCATGCTCACTTTTTGTTCGCAAGTTTCCGGTTTCCTTCTGTCAAACAAATAAAAACTTATGTGGACACTGAGGAATCATCAACAATATGAAAACGCATTCAAAACAAACACCATGTGACAGTTTTCACTGCTGTGCACTTTTGGTCATGAGAAAATAATTTGCTGGACAAACTTATTTGAGAGCTAAAAAGAAAAAAGTTCAGTCGAAATTCATAATGAAGTATACCATCTGGAGTGTGACATGTTAAATGGTGACAAAATAATACGAAAAAAATACTAAATACGCAAGTGGAAAACATTTTCAAATCTTTTTTTTTTAAGTCTCGAGAAAGTAATTTTAAATTGCAATTTTTCCTGTTCCTGTTATTTTGCAATATTTTTAAGTGTTTGTTCTATATGTTTTCATTGGCTAGAAATTAAAGACTGACTAGTGATGGACAGTTACATAAATACGTACATAGACATGTGACATTTTTAATGTTAAAAATGTCTATACGACAGTAGCACGAGATACATTTGCCAAAAGAAATACACGACGTAAGACAATAAATGCAACTAAACTATACCAAGAACAAGAAAAACAGATTGGTAAAATCAGTTTTGTTTTGATACAGTAAACATAGAATAATTGATATTCGACTAAAAATATTTTAGAAAAAAAAGTAGAACAAATGTAGAACAAATATTTTTCCGGCTATATGTAAAATTTCTGTACATAATTATAGTCTGTAAAACATACAAAAATAGTTTTTGATCCGTTTGAACCATCTGAACCGATCATTGCCAGTTGTGGTGTTTGGGCATAACCGGAACTACATTATATATTTCATGACTATATTCGAGTGTAGGGTAGGATACCAAAAAACTAATTAAAAGCGATCAACTATGGTACAATACTATTAGATTGCACAAGATGCAAAATTAGCCGACATCAACACCGTAGCCCTGATAATGACAGTTATTTCCAACCTCCTTCCAATAAATGATTTTGGTGTCTATAGTTTTTTCCTAAAAATCTTTTGTAAACCACAGCCATCTATAATGGTAAATCTTCCTAAGATTTAAAAGAAAAGAAAAATTGAGATTTCCACTATATGGACCCAATATGTGAGAATGGACCAAATCTTATACACTTCGTTTCGCCTTCGTATCAGATACCGTTTCGTCGATAAATGTATCGGAACTGTCATATCCTCTGTGACTTATCTGCTGACCCTCCCCACTAGCGGCTTCGGTTGGAATGATGTTCCGGAATGTCGTTTCTGCAACCTGTACTTTAGAAAGAATGTAAGTTATCTGAAACGATGGTTGTTAAACTCTCTGAAAACCTGCTAGTTGGTTTTCCAGCTGTTTTTGCATGATAAAATAATTATTTTGTCCGGTTCCAATGCTTTAAATGATTTAGCGCTATGACGAAACTTGCAACACCACCCATTGTAAACTATGGTAAAAATAAAAAAATGGTTGTTAACACTATATATTCTTATACTTTTACTACCGTTTCGGGAACACATCGGAACTGCCATATCCTATTTTTGGGCAAAAACCCCATTTTACTTTAGGACAGAATAAAACGTTATATATATACGATGGTTTTTAAACTCTCTGAAACCCTGCCAGTTGGTTTTCCTATGCGACATTGGGAGATAATAAAATAAGGTAGTCTGTGGATGAATACCATAGTGGAGAGGTGCAAGTTAACACAATTTATTAAATCAAGTGACACGAAGGTAATATCAGGTTAGGTTATAGTAATTTCAGTACGTTTCGTTCCTATTAGCCTATTGGCTCTTTGGTGCGTCAATTACTTAAAATCAATCGATAATATATAAGGGAACTATATCTAAATCTGGACCGATTTTCATGAAACTTGACAGACATTATTCCAGGCTCAATTCAGTACGTTATGCCAAATCTCGTGCAAATCAAAAGATATATAGGGACTTTGGTGCACCATTTACACGAAATCGGACGAAACTATATATGGGAGCAATATCTAAATCTGGACCGATTTTGTCGAAACTTGGCAGACATAAATCTATGCTCAATCGAGTACGTTATGGAAAATTTCGTGCAAATCGAAGGATATATAGGGACTTTGGTGCACCATTTACATGAAATCGGACGAAACTATATATGGGAGCTATATATACATCTGGACCGATTTTCACGGACGGACATGCATAAAACGACTCAGAAAATGATTCTATGCATATTCTCAAAAAGAACTATAAGTCAATCTCGTTTCCTTTTGCCTGTTACAAACATATGCACAAAGACATAATACCCTGTACCAAAGTGTGGTGAAGGGTATAAAAATGCGATGTCAAAATGTATATGGGCAATATTGCAAATTTTTCAATATTCCATTTTCAAAAAATCAGCTTTTTTGTTTTGTGACACATCAATGATTTTTGGTACACATATAGAGAAGAGTGTTCTGACTCCGAAACCGTTCGCAATCAAATTTTTGGTTGATGCGCGCAAAAGTTATCGAGGTTTTAATTTTGGACATTAGAAAAAAATCTTAAAATTACGCCGTTTATTATATTGACACAAAACGTTGATATAGATCTTCCCCCGTAAAATATGAATATGAATATATGATAATAATCGCGATAAAGTTGCTCATCTTCGCGAAAAATGAGAAAAATAAAAAAATATATAGCTGATTACATCAATATTTTCATTATTGTAATGACATACACACACCTAAAAATTAATTTAAAAATATCTACAAAATCTAAACACCATGATGAATCAAATGATATCAAAATCACACAAGTCCGTGTAGCGGTTTGTAAATCACAGCGACAACAAAACAAGATATTGAGAATATTGGAAAAATATTTGTTTTTGGTTCGAAAAAATAATGTCATCATATTTATTTTTTAATTTTATACAAGAAATTTCAGAAAAAAATGTTGGGGTTATATTTTACCCGAATTTCGAAAATTGACATATATAATAATAATCCCTTTTTGTGTAAAATTACGCCTTGCCCATTATAAACATACCGTTCTGCAACTTGTATAAATTTTTCATTTTATCAGATGGAGTTAAATCTGAAAATAAAATAATATTATGAAATATCAATTTAAAGCATATATCGTCTGAATTTGATTATTTGGATAAATATTGATAAACATGCGAGTTTGGTGCACCATTTACTTCAAATCGGACGACAATATTTATAAAAGCTATATGGAAATCTAAGCCGATGACATCGAAACTTGTGTCTATCTCGTTTCCTTTTGCCTGTTACAAACATATGCGTAAAAGACATAATTTCCTGAAAACTCACAGTATGCCATTAAGGGTATAAAAAGGGGATTTAAGGTGTGCTACCCTAAAAAATACATATCTATAATTTCTGGTAGGGAAATTTGAACCATGGATGTGCCAGCGCACACTATTTTTGAGATATATTGGGTACATCTGAAGTTTTTCGGCTGAAGTTTTTAAAGTTCTCTTTTCGAAAAAAATCAAAATCCGTATGAGGTCATTTATTGAAGCGGAAATAAATCCGCGATATTTTCAAAAACATTTTTTTGCCAAATTTCGTGTTTATGGAAGGCCAAAGTACCAAATTTCGGCGAATTCGGAAGAAGATTTTATATCATCCGAAACGTAAAAAACCTTATTGATCGCGGGTACCATATCATTCAGTTGAAAGATCTAAAAATTTGGCCCGAAAAATAGGTTTTTTCGAAATTTGATCGCACAAAATTCGCACCTTCGGATGAGTATTACTCTGAAGCTGTGCATACTACATACACAAAATACATATCAAATTACGCAGATTCGCGACTACAATAATCTTATAATCGACTTTTTTAGAAATTCCAGTTTGCGTATTAAAAAAGTAAAATTCAAAAATCAGCAAAATCGGCTTCAAAATGTCAGTATCATTTAAAGGAAAATGCAGTTAAAATTTTGAAAAATTATACATGGGAGCTATGCATAAATCTGAACCGATTTTTATGAAACTTGGCACACATCATTCTAGGCTTAATTCAGTACGCTGTACCAAATTTCGTGCAAATCGAAATATACTTAGGGATTTTGGTGCACCCTTTTTTTACACATATATTTTATATTAAATCTAAACACATTTTCCCCAATTTCAAAGTTTGGAGGTCGAAATAAGTTACGTTTGCAAACAGACCAATTAACCCAAAACTATTCACATTTTTTTAATATACTTAAGTATTTCCCGAGTTATAAATGGGTGAACCTCTGCTTCAGCTTTGTTAAAAAATTGGCAATATTACCCATATATGTTTATTTTTCTCTAGAACAGGAAACACACTATGGGACAGTACCCTATTTTTTCTGCAATATTTCAAATCTAGAGACTTTGAACTTCACACCAGTAATATTGTCTAATAGGTTTACTATATTTGTTTCTAGCCGTTTTTATATTTTTTGGGCAGTAAGTTCAAAATCGAAAACATATACATGTGTTTGTGACAAAATTCTTTTAAAAATTGTCTATAAGAATCTAAATATTTTTAGAAACCAAAATAAAATAATTGCAACCGTAAAAATAATTATGGTTCAGGGCTCATCTATTGGCACGGTAGAGTTGCTCTAGTTTTTTCCAGGCAAATTGAGACAATTTGCTTTTCCACACATTTATTTCAAAATGAATTTTGCATTTATGATTTTATTTTTTTTTTCTAAAAGTGAATAAATTACCCCATTTAAAACGGATAACACAAACACGACATATTTTTTTTTTTTTTTTTTTGAAAAAGTTATACGGCATTTAATATATATTTGCAATTTTAGTTGCTTTGGTTTTGGCCATCAGTGTATATACCTAAATCAGAATCGATTTACAGCCAACGTCATTCTTAACTTGTTTCAATATTTCGCTGTGCATTTGTGGGAAATATATATTAGAATTTTAACCAATTTTAACAAAATGTAACAATTTGTTCTAAAATCAATACGACACGCTATGCTAAATTGAAAGACATGTAAGACTCAGTTCCATAAGCTATTGAACAAACAAAAAAAGTCTAAATGGAATAAACCTAGAGTTGTATGGGTGCACCATATATACAATCAGACGAAAATGTCTGGTATATATATTTTATTATATTTTAGCGATCTTTTCCATCCAAAATATTTTGCTAGATTCTTAACAATTGAATATCCATAGTAATGTAAAATAAAGTCTCAAAATGAAAATGCAGGAAAACAAGTATTTTAAAATAGTGTTCAAAATGAACTTCAATCAAATGACGAATATCATTTGCTACATACATATATAACATATTTGTATGTACTATTTCCTGTTATTAAGACTAACCCGACATACTTTAGCACTAGTCAGACTTTACATATTTCAAAGATTGTCGACTGAATGATTGTCGATAATGTGACTAGACATAAACTTCCATACACTGTACTATCTCATACTCGGGGAAATGTTCATAACAAACAAAAACATCATTGAGGTTGGTCAACAACATCCACAAATGAGAAAAAATCATCAGAATGTGCAATAACTGACAACAGCTGGTTAAACTATTGGGAAGGATTTTGTTAGAGTTTTTTTTTTATGTTGCATTATGGGTCAATTTAAATCTGCCAATTGCCATTAACCTTGGAACATTTGATTACTTTGGCCCAAATGAAGTAATAAAAACGCTACTTCTGCATAACCACATCGAAATTTTGTAAATTTTTATATTAAACGATCATTTAATATTTATAGGTTTAAACCGTATTATTCATTCAATATTACTTTTCAAATGGCATTCAAAACCCAAGGCGAGAAGATGAATGTTCATTATGAAAAGCACAAGAATATTAATCTACTATAGAAAAATAAAATCGGGACACAACACATACTCATTTCTGATATGGACAATCTCATTTCACACAACCAATGCTGTTTTGAACCGATTCAACTATAATATGCATGTATGTGTGAATATAGTAAACTATTAGTGTAACCATGTTTGTGTATATTTCTATATGATTGTAGAAAGATCTAAAGCAATTAGAACCTAAGATGGATGGACAGAGGAATAAATGAACCAACGTAAACATGTATAGACTGATGGACGAATAGCTGAATGGATAGATGGATGGATGGACTGTAGACAAACATTAGTTTGCAATAAATGCAAGCAATGGCCACAAGACGAACTCATAGTACTTACTATCCTATCGCATCACTGCCATCCATCGTTCAATCCATCTATCTATCTATGCGTCCACTCAAGTTCTTCGATGCAGTTGACTGCAGTGCTCAAACTTAAGATTGTTATTAGTACAATGTCCATCTAATCGTCTAAGACAAGACAAGCCAAATTGTGACAAGACGATGGATGTGTACATGACCGTAATTTCATACAAAGTAACCAGGACACTTATTCACTCATGCCACAATGAGGGTGAACGTTGGTTGCATTTCTCATTGGAGAACAAAATGAAGACACCACAACGAAAACAACAAACAAGATGAATTAAAGGGAATGACCGGAACATTCGTTAAGGAAAATATTGAAAAACTAAATCAGCAGTCAGAAAAAAAAATCAATTTTATTAAGTAAGGAACAAGCATGGGTTTCACGAACATGCCTTATTCTTATATAATAAATAGAATTATATATTTTTTTTTTAAATTTTGTTACACATTAAAAAAATAATTATTTTGAAAATACTGAAATGGCATTAACATATTTTTTTCAAATGCTTAACATCTCAACATTTTGGGTACATACAACAGACATTTCAGGGAGTCGGGCGAAATTTAACACGACCCATACACATGTGGTTTTGAAATCTATTCAAAAATGCACGTCAATCGATCAGACATGGTGTCTTTGGTATACGTTTGGTATGAAATCCCGCAAAATTATTTGCGGGGGCTTTATTTAAATCTGAATCGATTTTAACAAAACTTTACAAACGTATGAACGTAAAGAAATATAGGATCTTTAGTGCACAATTTACATAAAATCGCAGAAGAACATATATAGTCTAAATCTCAACGTATATCAAAACAATATTTACAATCGTAATTTTAGACTCATTTTTATAAATTCGGATCTTAATTTGAATCGATTTAAATGAAAATTAACACACATCTTGCCAGACTAAATGCATTACGCTTAGCGATATTTCGTGTAAATCTAAAAAATATGAGCTTTTTGGTGCATCATTTAAATTAAATAGGACGAAACTATATATGGGAGCTATATCTAAATCTGAACCGATTTCAAAAAAAAAAACTTAATGTATGCCATTCTGAACTTAATTTGGTACGCTATACAAAATTTGGGCCAAATCATGTAAGTTTGCGGAACAATTTAAATCAAAACGGAAGAAAATATATATGGGAGCTTTTTCTAAATGTGAATCGATTTTCACCAATTTCAATAGTGTTTGTCCTTGGGCCAACTAAATGAGCGGTAACAAATTTCATCCAAATCGAATCATAAATGCGGCCTGTACTTTGATTACAATTTAACATCGCTATAGGGACAGTTGGACGGACATGCATAAATCGACACAGAAAGTGATTCTATGCATAATCTCAAGAGGAACCCTTGGTCTATCTGTTTTCATTTGTATTTTACAAACATATGCACAAAGAAATACCCTGTACCCGAGTGTGGTAAAAGGTATAAATACTGCTGCTTAAATGTTCAAATGTTTCAAACAGAGGCTACTGGTTTTGGTTAGTTTATACAAAAATATTATTGGGGAACCCAATGCTAGAAAGTGCTAAAAAATTTTAAAAAGTGCAAATAAAAGTGCTAAGTAATGTATAGAAAGAACATTGCTTATAGTTAATAATGACAACTGTATTTCTTAAACTGAGTGTATGTTCACATGAGACACCATTTATTCTTACTCAGAATGAAATTCAATGTATTTATTGCCTTGCCCGCCTGTCTGATTAATTGACGATACAGCTCGCAATACTGAACACAGGGCTTTAAAATTTGGCACATACATTGCTACTACTCCAAGAATTTTTGGTATTGGAAATGGGATACACCTAAGTCTTTTTTTACACGGTAGATTGGTTCCAGAAGAAGACGTGTAAAAAAACCGTGTAAAAAAGACATTGATCTTATGCAAAATTATATAAATTATTGATCTTATACATAAATTATTAAATTATAAGAGATTGATCTTATAAAGGGGAATTCCCCTAAATTAGTGCTACTCACATTTGCTTTGACCAGTAAAAATTGTTTGCACGCGCTAAAGGGGAATTCACTTAAATCTTTAAGCTAGTGTTCGCAAAACTTTAAGTACATAAAATTTCAAATAGTGCTAAATGGAATAAAATCGTCTAAAAAAATACAAATATTTAATTTTCAAACCGTGTTATATCAAAACCGTGTACAAAAAGACCGTGTAAAAACAGACTTAGGTTCCTCTTTTGGGTAGCCCCAAATAATAGTACCCCCGAATATTAGATATTTTGAAGCTCTAACAATGTTGGAATTTTGGGTTTTCTCTGGGTAGAATAAAGAATAATAATAACCAGTAAGGAAAGTAGTAAAGTCGGCCGGGTCGACTATATGATACCCTTCACCACTTTGGACATATGTTTCCTTACAATAGCATGTCAATGTTCCCTCGAAGGAACATACACATGCCTTTCTGCAACCTATGATAAATTTAATTTCATACGGGCAGATTTAGAGTCGTCTTCGTACCATGGGACAAATTTATGGAAAACGATTTATAGCAAAATTGATACACGCTATTCGGTACGCCGCACTGTTAAAAATTTATTTTCAATCAGTCACCCGTTCGAAATACTTATGGAAGCTATGGCTGCACCTGCACCAATTTCAACAAAACCCAGTAACGTCATTCAAGGCTCAATTTCATACGTTGTGCAAAATTTCGTGTCACTCGGGCAAACCTTAAGAGTTTGGTGCACCATTTATGTAAAATCGAACGAATATATATGTATATGTTGGAGCTATATTGAAATCTGATCCGATTTTTCCGAAATTAAACACACATCGTTCTAGGGTTAATTTAATATGCTATGCAAAATTTCGTGCAAATCGAAGGATATATAGGGACTTTTGTGCACTATTTACTTAAAATCGGACGAACATATATATGGGAGCTATTTCTAAATCAGAACCGATTTCTACGAAATTTAACACACATCGTTCTAGACTTAAGGAAGGATATATAGGAACTTCGGTGCACTATTTACCTAAAATCGGACGAAAATATATATAGGAGCTATATCTAAATCTGAACCGATTTTCTCGAAACTTATCACACATCAATCTAGACCTAATTCAGTACTCTATGCCAAATTTCGTGTAAATCGAAAGTTATATAGGGGCATTGGTGCCCCATTTACTTTAAATCGGACGAAACTGTATATGAGAGCTATATCAAAATCTGAACCGATTTTCATGAAACTTAGCACACATTATTCTAGGCTAGTTCGCTGCGCCAAATTTCGTGCAAATCGAAAGATATTTAGGGACTTTGGTGCACCATTTACCTTAAATCGGACGAAAATATATATGGGAACCATATCTAAATCTGAACCTATTTTCCCAATTTCAATAGGGTTCGTCCTTGGGCCAAATGAATGAGCTGTGCAAAATTTTATCCAATTCGTATCATAAATGCGACCTGTACTTTGTTTACAATTTAACATGGACAGACAGACGGACGGACATGCATAAATCGACTTAGAAAATGATTCTATGCATATTCTCAAAAGGAACCATGTGTCTATCTCGTTTCCTTTTGCATGTTACAAACATATGCACACAGACATAATAACCTGTATCATTTGCAACTTTTTAGGATAGTTCACGTTTTACAAGTAAATTTGTTTTAATTTCATAATTTGTATTCTCAGCGGGAAATTAGGCACATTTTTCAACCGAAGTTTTATAAAATTTTATATTTTGAATTTTTAATGGCAGAAAAATCTCCCAAATAACAATTATATATATTGATCTTCATTTTGGGGTAGACCCAGAAAACAGTACTCCATATTATTTGCCAATTGACTATAATTTAATATTTTTAATTCTAAAACGGTACCACACCAATTTTTGTATATTGAAGATTATAACACATTTTCCTGCATTTTTACATTGCTGATTTTTGAACGATAATTATCAATCTGTGTCAAGGTTTGCACTTAGCCATCATATGAAAGTACCGCTCTATTCTCGGTATTTTGAAGGTTTTAGCAGCATTCTCTGGGTTATTTTAGTGTAGACCATATTGATGCTGACAATTTTCGACGTAGGTCTATGTTTTGACATATGCCCGTATAACATTCCTGCCCTATTTGCATACTTTGAAAGTTTTAGAACCTTTTTTCCCATCGAAGTGGCTGTAGTTTAAAAAAAGGTTTGCTGAAAAATTTCGACGTAGTTCCATCTTTTGATCATTAACCCCATATAAAGTGTGACGCGACCCATATTTGATCTGAATAAAATAAAGTTTCCATTTTAAGTTAATGATTTTTACGTGTTAACGCCTCATTTGGTTTTTCCCATAATTTCGGAAAATAGGCAGGGCTGCTTTATCTTACACAGGACAAAAACTTCAGTATTGTATGTGGCTGCAAACAGTATAAAATATATTTATGTCCCCAATTTTGGAGAAGACCTCAGTTTGTTTTATATATTTAGAATTAAAAAATGCTATTTTAGTATTTACGTTTGTGTTGAATGTAGTTTGCGAATTTAACAATATCCATTTGGTTTGGTATGGGGAAAATGTTGGGCTTCTTTATTTTCAAGTTTAATCAATCAACACAAACAAACACATATGCACAGATATTTGCATCTACCACTTTCTAAAAATAAATTTTGATCTGGATTTTGTGTAGATATTTTTTCAACTCTCAGCAATTTTTGTCAGTACCGAATTTCTGTTTATGTCAATTTACGAAAAAAAACATAACAAAAATCTATCTGACTGACAGAATTTGTTTTATTTGTTTAACTATAAAATGACCTCTTCCGATGCAATAAGAGGCCACATGTATGTAAACTATATATTGGAATAAAATGTATTTATGCACTGTATAGGAATTACACACCAAGAGTGTAGTAAGTTGCGTATGGCATTCAAAAAAATATATTTATATCAAAGAAGTGTAGATTTAATTTAAAAATTGACTTCATTCATTGCTACATCATGTCGGTATATTCAAAGAAGAAGATGAGTTTAGAGCAATATTGTGATACTGACGACGATGATGGTACGTTTTGTTTTGTTGACCATGATGTTGGAATGATTTCATCCTTGTGAACGCACATTGCTGTTCTTCTTCGTTTGTATATTTGTGTGCTCTGTTACTTGCTCTGTACGTACACATGACTTCGTATACAATTGAAGAAATTGCATGCGTCAGTGATTTTTCTTATGAAAATATATAAAATATATTGTAGTGCATACCCCCCGAAAAAATACGAATGTTCTTAAATATTATTATCAAACATGGACATAAAGTTCTTGATGGAATTTTTATGTTTTGTTTTTGTCTTTTTTTCAACATGCAATTTTTATTTCAGAAAAATAGAATAGATACCAACATGCATGATGTCTGGTAGGCTTGTTTCGTTCAACATGCAATTGGTAACACAGGGTTTGAGTTAACCTTTTAATATCACAGCAATGAGAAAAAAATGGACCTATCTTAAAAAGTAGACAATTCGGTTGGAAAAAAATCTTAAAACTTTACTGCGGAATGCATTTTTTGTCCAGAGGAAGTTCTGTAACCTTGAACTGGTTGAAATATGTAAACAAGTGAAAACGCGTTAAGTTCGGCCGGGCCGAACTTTGGATACCCTCCACCATAGATATACTGGCAGGTACTTGAAATGAAAATATAGGGAACATACCAAAAAATGGACCTATACCGACATTTCTACAAACCGATTATGTAAGCAATAATTTTTAATAGAAAATTATACCCTCAACCGTATGGCTAATTAGTGTGTATACACTTTCACACGGTGAAAATGTGCCTCATCGAAATATTGGTTTCTTGGGACCAAATCCGTTTCAGAAAAATTTTATTTCATCCCATCTTATTATTTCTTCCAAACTTAGTTCAAGTCCGAATTTGGGGAATATCGGTCCATGCTTTCTGGTACCTCCCACACAGGGGCTAAGACGATATAGCCATGTCCGTCTGTCTGTCTGTTGTAATCACTCTAGCGTCTTGATCGCATTTTTCGACCGAATTCGCGGAAATTCGGTACCTAAAATTCTTATTGGGTAGCAAATCTCTCCACAAAAAATAAAAATATAGGTCAATTTTTTCCGGTAGCCCCTATATAAGGGTAATCCCCAATTTTCGGTATTTTAGGGTTATTGAGTGCGGCTTTCAACCGAATTCGCTGACATTTGGTACATGGGGTTCTTATTGGGTAGCAAATTTTCCCACTAAAAATTAAAAATATAGGTCCACATTTTCTGGTAACCTCCAGAAGGGATTTTTTCACCGAATTGGCTGTAATTTAGTCATTTGAGTTCTTATTGGGTAGTAAATCTCTCCACAAAAAATTATAAATATAGATCAATTTTTCCGGGTAGCCCCCATATAAGGGTACGCGCAATTTTCGATATTTTGGGGTTCTAAGCGCGTTTTTCAACCGAGTTCGCTGAAATTTGGTATTTTGTATTCTTATATGGTAACAAATCTCTCCACCAAAAAAAATTAATATTCACCCCTTTTTAGGGGTAGTCCCCATATAACCCCCTTTTTATTTTTATTAAAATAAATAAAATAACAAATCATATAGATTTGTTCCGTGTGTTGCGGTTGGGTAATCGTTACAGTGAATAGTCAATTTTTACCCTACAAAGACTATTTAGCCATCTGATGTAAGCATTACGCCTTCTACAGATATTGCGATAAAAAACTCAAACATGACTATAATGAAATATATCGGCAGACATTTAGGCATCTCCTCAATATAGTGATACCTCCTGAAGGAAAGAATTGAGATAAACAATTAAAATATTGGGTTCAAAATTTATATATACCGGTCATTAATTAGTCATAGCCCTCATATAATGATATTCCCAAATATTCACTATTTCCTACACTATGTAATCAATATTGGTCCCCCTTTTGGTATACCCTCATATAACTTTGTAATCTAAATTACAGTACTTTGAGGATTTTATACTCTACCATGCGTTATCAGTATCAGTCGATTTTTTGGATCTCACAGATTTTAGGAAAAATCTCCATTAAAATTTGCTGAAGTTTATATTTGGTGTAAATAATGGTTTACATAAATCGGTTTGTAGAATTATCGGTATATGTCCACTTTTTGGTATGTTCCCTATATTTTCATTGCATGTATCTGTCAGTATAACTATGGTGGAGGGTATCCAAAGTTTGGCCCGGCCGAACTTAACGCTTTTTTTTGTAAAAGTTTTCAGGCTTGTGGTAAAAATTAACTATTGTTAGGATTGTCATCGTTGGTATTACGCATATTTGTAGCAAGTTCGTTATAACCACAATATATGAAAACTGAATGTTGGGACCGAATAAATTGTTCATTATATCCGTAGTTCGCTATAAGAGTAAGGGTTTGTTCTAAAGCAACTAAAATTGCAAACTAAATAAACTACCTTTAACTTATTCATAATGTTATAGTGAAAGTTTTTTCAGAAATAGATGGGTAATTTATACATTTCAAAATTAATTTTGAGACAAATATTTTGTACAAAAATAAATTGACCCAAGTTTTGCATGGTCAGAACTAAAGCAACCTTTTTATTTTTTTCTTATAAATAATCAAATTTTGCTATTAATCGACAGCAAAACAATTATTTTTTATTACGGCAGCACACATACGAGACATTGAATTATTAAAACCTTCAATTTGATCCTCCTCGCATCCTGGACCTTTGGGAAGAGGTTATGTTTGTTTGTTAGTGGAACACTTATGATTTTGCTATCTGTAATACTCCAACAATTTTTCTATAGGGTAAAGATCTGATGATTGTATTGGCCATTGTAAAACCCTGATTTTTCTCTCCGCCATCAATTTTCGACATGTTTTTTGTATGTTTGGAGGTTATTGTCAAGCTGAAACACCTAAACAAGCGGTATATTTTCTTCAACGAAGGGAACCATAGAATTTTCAAAAACATTTGTATAAAAATCCGATCCATTACTTTATATATCTCGTAAATATATCGAACTCCATAAAAAAGCTGCCATTATTGATCCTCCTCCATGCTTCCCAGTATATTTGCAATATCTATTGCCATTTCATTTTTGAACTTCCTCATGGTAATTTTTTTCAAAGTCTTTAATATTCAATTTTAATTATCCACTGAGTCGAATTCCAATTAATATGTGATTTTGCTAAAGGCAATCTGGCTTCTCGATTCTTTTCAGAAATAAAGCATCTTCCTTGATAGTTTCCGGGCCTGCAACGTTCACGATCTGTTCTTAAGATTATATGCAACGACAACTGTCTCACAAATTCCGTTGAACTCTCAAATGACTATTTTACTGCTATGACAATTTGTTTATCCGTACGAACTAATGTTCTTTTGCAGCCTTCCTCCGTTTTGAACTGTCAATGCAGATATAGTTGCATAAAATCAACTTATAATTCGAGAAATTACTGATTTATTTATGGAATATTTTTCCGTATTTATTTTCTGTGATAAATTATTTTCACAATCACTGGTAATTACCTTTTTTATCGGAATACTGTATTTTAAGGAGACCATTTCCAGGGACTTTAGTGGACTATTTACCTAAAATCGGCCGAAGCTACATATGGAAGTTACATCTAAATCTGAACCGATTTTCACGAAACTTTGCACACATCATTCTAGACTTAACTCAGTACGCTGTGCCAAATTTCGTGCAAATCGAAAGATATATAGAGACTTTGGTGCATTATTTACCTAAAATCGGGCGAAACTATATATGGGAGCTGAACCGATTTTCACGAAACTTTGCACACATCATTATAGACCATATTACGCTGTGCCAAATTACGTGCAAATCGAAAGATTTATAGGGACTTTGGTGCACCATTTACCTTAAATCGGACGAGAATATATATGGGAGCTATATCTAAATCTGAACAGATTTTTCCCAACTTCAATTGGGTTCGTCCTTTGGCCAAATAAAAGAGCTGTGCCAAATTTCTTCCAATTCGGACCATATAAATGTGCCATGTATAAATCGCATAAATCGACTCAGAAAGTGATTCTATGCATATTCTCAAAAGGAACCATGGGTCTATCTCGATTATTTTTGCCTTTTACAAACATATGCACAAAGAAATTATACCCTGTACCACAGTGTGGTGAAGGGTATAAAAATTCATGTTCGGGTAATTTGGAACACTATGAACATAAAACGGGACATTTTCATGGGGACTACTTCGAAACATGGCCGATATTAAAAACATATATACGAGGAAGTATTCTATCCTTTGAAAACTCGATTTTCGAAACTACAGCTGTTTCGGTTGGATAATGAAGCTAGGACATTCAAAATATCGTAAATGGGGCGGTGCCCTTAAATGTGGGCTCTATTCCAAAACATGAACCCAGATATTTTTGCATTCGTTGTTACCCAAGATTGCAATAAATTGAAATTTGTCACAACCAATTCAAAACCAGCTTTTTATCATACTGGTCCACATTGCCCGCCAATTTATTTTTATTCGCAGTAATTCAATAAAATGTTTACAGGGAAATATTTATAATGTTTGACCTGGAATATATTAGACAACAAATCTACTATGTTGTGAAAACAATTTCTTCTTTATTTTACCGTTGGTACGCCGGCAATATCACAAAAAGACTATGGTAATCCACATTACCCGAAGATACTCTATACTATAGACATATCTACTGTAATGTGTTACATATATTTAATAGAAAAAATACGCATTACCGTATGCCTGTAGCGACGATGTAGGGTATAATAACGCATATCTACAAGTGTTTTATCGAAAATTGTTTTCCTTGGCCTTTTAATTGAACATTCTATGTATGGTCTATTTTATGAATATTGTAGTAAATCCATCTGTTTATGATGTTTTATTAAATTGATTTTAAATCTATGCTGTCAATTTACAATTATATTTGCCCCCACATAAACGAGTTTTTCATTTCATATTTAATATACTAAAGACTTTACTTTTTTATCGATTAAGTGATTGGTTTGGGTAGGAGTTTTTTTAATACATTGAATTCAATTTTTTACAAAATATTCGACTCACTCAAACTAAAATAATTATATATCCATGACAATGACAACAATTCAATTTCAACAATTCCGCAAACGCTTATTACTATACCCGAATCTCATTTACCTAATTCAAATGTCAATACCACAAATGTCATAGCTATAATTGATACTTTGTAATATTTTTATTGATTTATTATAACATTTTCACATTTTGTTTTTAATTACCACATAAACCTGATATGATTTTAATTGATTTTGACATAATTCAAATGCAGCTTTCTACATTCAAATGTCACAATCTATAGTCGCACTTCTGCCTCCCCACCGTTGCCGATTATTACTTAACTGGAAACCACCGTCACAACGTATGGATATCCCTTACCCCGAAAATCAGCAACAACAACAACAAATCCAGCGAATGCTGTTACAGTTTTGGCTACAGCATTTGGTCACTCCCAGGCTTACGTTACTGTTCGTTTACTCGGTTTGGCATTTAGTTGTTACGGCGGCTAACTGTCGTTTGACATTAAGCGTTTTGCTAGTTTTATTCACATTTCCCCCGACATAAGATTCATTCAAATGGCCATCTGTCTATTCATTCATTTGGAAAATATTTAATTAATGTTTGCCAATATATAAATTTCAATCGCCCCAAAACGTTATCGACAAATGACCTGCCAGACTTATTTGTAACGTAATTTCATGAGTAGTAGGATGTAGTTAGACTAAGTATAATTTTCGGAATAATTATAACTCATAATAACACACCTACATCATTAAGCGACAAAATAAGTTTAGTAAAAAAATAAAGGTAAAATGTGGAGTACAGCGGGAAATGATATATTGAATAACGCGTTATACATTCTTAAAACAAGTTGGAAGACTTGTATATTGTGAAATTCCAAAGCAGATAATTGAACATGATCGCGCTTCCAAATAATACCAAATAATAAAGTTATAATTTGTATATTTAAAAAAAAAAAATACCAGTATTGTGTACGAAAACACATATCAATAACACTGAGGAACAAGATTTTGGGGATGTATAATGTCTTATGGGAATGAAACCATTGGCAAGTATATTTATGACCCATAAAGAACATTTCCTCAAAGGTAAATTTTATTAGCTATAGCGTCAGGTTTTTGTTGCAGCGACCTGTATTGTTTGTGTCCAAAGTGAATATGGGGTTAGATGAGTGGTTCGGCTGGGCAGTTGAAGAGGTGTAGCATGTCATATGGATCATTACCACATGCCGGGCAGATATTGTTGACCGTCAATTCGTGCCCAATATGAGGCGGCTACACCATCCAGATATCTATTATGCCAATATCACTCTTGTTTGTCTTGGTAACTGCTGCTTTTCTGCTTCTATCGTACACGGATGATCTCCGAGGATTATATCCATATGATATTCTTGAATTGCTTCCTCAACTGCATCTGTATGAATACGACTTAATCCCGCTTGATAGGCCTGTTTATCTGTAGGAAGGATCTTCAATCTGGAGAGAGAGGTTTTTGTACCTTCCTTCCTGACATACGCCTATCCATTAGGTGATGATTTGGATGGCTACTTCTATAACACCCAAAAAGGGTGTTGACGCACAGGAAGGATATTCGTCTCCTCATGTAAGCGGTCTATTAAAGGCATTAGGGGACAACCTGTTACATTCCTTAAGGTGACGCACACGGACCGCAAAATGTACCACAGACCTATTGCTGGCGTCCACACATATAATTCACTATCCAATGTTTCAAACTTGGCTGGAGGGTTGTTCTTTCAAAGTCCTAGAACAGCTAGGCGCGGCTGACGGTATCAAATGCTTTTAATAAGTCCAGTGCCACAATAACGGTTCTATTACACGACCTGTTCTGGTTGAGTCATTCCGTTATATCCGTGGAAATTGCGTGCAAAGCTGTTGTTGTGATGTGCTGCCTCCGGTATCCATGTTGATGATCAGCAACGAATAGCATTAAAGAATGTTAGGCCGTAGTAATGCTTCAAGTGTCTTAGCTACTCGCAACAAAAGTGAGATCGGCCTGTATAACTCAACTTTGCTGGCATCCTTGCCTGCCTTCAGTAGCGGGACCATCCTGCCCATTTTTGGGAATTAGGGTGGTTAACGACAAGTTCACGACTTTAGTTAGGTACGCTACCCCAGCTCATCAAGCTGATTCAACATCACCATGGAGATTCTATCCGGTCCAAGATGATTTTTCGCTTCTGATGGCACTTTCAACATCCTCCAACGTAAATTGTTACTCTCGGGGTGTTCTACAAACTGACGGTTAAAACAGCTTATGCACCTTTTTGGATCTGTCACCTCAGGCGTCCGAAAATCCTTTCTTCCGCGGTTCGAGAGCGATTTAACCGTTGCCCACCTCAGTTGTTCTAGCCACTTTTTCCTTATGATCGCCGACTAAGAATCTAAACGCAACCATAGAGCCTAGAGTCAGCGACAGTCGTTTGCAGTGTGATTCTTATTGGCAACGGGAAATCGCGACGGCTGACGTTCGCGTTTAGCGGCATGACGCTAGAATAGATTTTATTCATTTTTGCTCAGCGTCATACTCAAAATGTCTCTCTTTCTCTCAATTGAGTTGCCATATTTTAGGTAAAAATCAACAGTGCTACCAAATTTCAATGAGAATTTATATCAAAACATAAATTTTCTATCAGAAAATGAAAACAAATAATTTACATTTTGTGCCGCTAACGCTAACTCTTTCGTTTGGTTTCACGCCGGCGAAAAAGTATGACGCTGACTCGTGACTCTCTGGTTGCGTTTAGACTCTAACCTGTTCACTTCCATCGTCAGTTCTCTGATTCTGGGGTTAGTTGGGTTAGTACGACGAAGCTCTTCACGCTCATTTGCTAAACCCGCTACATTTGCTGGGAAATTTGGGCTCAGGTATTTAGCAGCAGTGATGATGACGGAAATACCTTTAAGCCACCCGAGCATCAGAAGGATTGGACAGTACTCTGAAGACGATGTGTTCTGAAGTTATGAAGTCGGTGGTCTGTTTATGGATATGATAATAGGGAGTGATCTGACCCCAATTAAATGACTGGTTTCCAAGCCGCGTAATTCGTTAGACCTGGAGACACGATCGAAATGTCTGGTGAGCTTCAGCAGTCTCCTCATCCTGGTGGATATGTTCTTATTCACCGTTGAAAACGTTGAGCTATCTATTTGCTCGGCCAGAGCCATACCTCTCTGGTAATTACCTAGGACGGATAAATAAATGAATTATGGCATTCATTATTAGCATTGAAATCCGCTGGCTACAGACGTTTTTTGCCTTCCAAAATATGACTAATGTCTGGCAAATAACTCGGGGCACAGCTATTTAACGGTGGAATGTAAACGTGAAGCGCCTCCACCTCGGCGGTACCACACTTGACTTCTACCACATTCCATATATGGGTCTCTTGAGTCTAGCTCAAGCGGGATAGGTCTGTTCTGGACAGAAATGTGCAGTGTACGTGGCTGCGGCGCAGATTTCTGCTGCGAAGATTGCGGGGAAGTCACGTAGTCCGAAGACGACGACGGTGATGATGAGGACCACGATGATAACAATGACTCTCTGGGGACTGCATTGGCGCAGCATGAAGCAATGTAGTCCCTTTCGCCTTACTCCTGTACCCGGCGGAACAACTCCTAAAATGTACCAATTCTCCGCATCCGTTGTATCTCACCGAAATAGTTGTATGGTGGATGCGGTTGTGACAAACTGAGCAAAACAATGGTCCAGGGTTTGTCTCATTCCCGTCACGACCAAAATAACCCGGAGCAAACATTCCGGGCAATGTAACTTCCATGTTGAAAAAATATACGAACATGTACTTGCTGGGTTGAACATGTACTCCTTGGTCGAAGGTTGATTCCTCGGAATCAATCCGATGCATAGAACCGGACGTCTTGAAACATTGCTGTTTTTCTGGTAACTCTAAAATTCATGAAGATGCGGCTTTTACAGTCAAATGTGGAATATTTCTGTAAAACATGTCCTCCTTTTTCTCTTCGTGAATGGAAAACTAAATACCACAGGACCGGAATTTTTAATCTCCAAATCTAGTATCACGCATTCTAATCAAATTACTACCAATTCTGTTGACAAAGCTGAAAAATATCCAATATTGGAGGGCACCGCCATTTGGGGGATATACGAGATTGTGCACCGATATCGCGGTAGAGTACGACATCTTGTAAATAGGATTTTTAGGATGATGTATAGGAAATACAAAGATGTTTTGAAGGTTTTTACAAGACATTTAAATATAATAAAAATTAAAATATAATAATAACAAAGTTTACAAACTAAATTTCTTACTTCAAGAAACAACCCAACTAACATTTGACCGCATAATACAGTGTAAATTTGCCCTTATACGATTTCCAATACATCGATATTGACAAAAACATGTAGCAATATTGAAAACCGCCAACCTAAAGGAAGACAAGAGAGGAAAATCAATGACAGCTCATTCGTCAAATGTTAAACAAAAGAATCATGCTACAATGTCCAAAGCACAAAAAACCGAAAACAGCACACATAGGAAAATTTTGAACTTTCACATCAACAACAGTTTTGTTCCATTTTTTACTTCTTTGTTTTGTTCCATCATCTCATCCATCGGACATCTTTTCAGCTTTCGTCTTACACAACAAGTATAGAGAAAAAGAAAATCAATGAACAAATGTATGGGGCAAGCCGAAGTGAGTGTACTGTATATGAATTCACTTGAACTGTAGGCACCAGCCTATTGCTTTATAAGAGGTCTTCGTTAACAACCCAAGTGATAACGACCAGTGATTTGACCATTTTGTACTTTTTGATCTTTGGTAGATGGCGTAGTTTGGCCTCCCGGTTCCGAAGTGTCTGATAATTTCTGCCAAAGTTTTTAATTACATCTTCAACATTATCCCTCTGCTCTACGAATTGCACTCTATAATATACCTTCGGTCAAATGGTGGAGACAACATATTTATCTACAAGTAATTTCACTTTGTATGCGACCTATGAACTTCACAAATTTGTGGTAGTGGCACCACATATAAAATTCATAGAATTAATATGTGTTTGGTACACATGAGAAAGACTGGCGGATATTCGTCGATCTAGTCCAACTGACCTGATACTGATAGTGATATAGTGAATGAGTCTAATCAGACTCGCAATGTATGTTACGAACCCAACAACAAGTGTATATTATATGCCACATATGTAGTAGTAAACAAAGAAGAAAATAAAGAAAAAAATACACTCAGTAGACGCCATGGGTGACGTTTGTTATAATATTGATGTGCAATGTCTTTTACATTGCATCACCATCTTATAGTGGACTTTTCATCTTTTTCTTTCACTTCCCCTGAATCTGTCTCGACCTCGAAAAAGAAATATATACAAAGGACAAGATATGAGACCAACAAAGGAAAAAAGCGAAAGAATAAAGTTACAACAACATAAGCACAAAAAACATACCCTGTTATACATATACAAGCAACAACAACAACTAAAATATGGTTTCAAATCCATAAAAGAAGATCTATCAAACTATATATGTGTCAGTGTGTGTGTGTGCGAATGCATATGTGTTGCATGTCCGTCTATATGTCCGCCTGTCTATCCATCTATCTATTCGTATGGCACACTCTTTGTAACTAACCTTCATATATCCCTACTCACACAACAATATAGGACACGATGCACTAAAACGTTTATATGTATGTGTTAGTTTCTGTCTGGTTGCCGTTGATGTGATGATGGTAGTTCTGCCATTCTTCTTGTTGTTCTTAGTGGTGTTGAATAAACTTTAGTCAAAGCGAACTTAGCGAAACATAAGTAATCTATCTTCAGTGTCCTACATGTTTAGAAAATGCATTCATATTCCTTCAGTCCGTGTGTCTGTGAAAGACAGCTAAAAAACGACGAAGGCTTCGACAACCGAATAGAATGAAAATCCTTAGATTTTTCTTTCACATCTTTTTTATATTTATAGTTATAAAATATATTTTTCTTTTAGACCGTTTCACATTTGACGTTGACATATCAATCGACAATATGACCATCAATGTGTGATTGAGTGAACTTTTTCTTCTTAAGGGAACCCCACCCATTCTCGATTTTTTATTTTTAAGATTTTAAATGGGCTGGTAAATCAATACCAATGCTTGTTAAGGTTTGTAACTTAACACATATATACTTGAAGATTTAAATTAGAAGAAAATTAATTTACAAAAAAATGTTGTTATTGTTTTGTTGTTGGTTTTTGTAATTAAAGAAAAGTCCTTATTTTTGATGGCGGGCATGATAACTCCTCACTGAAACATCGGAATCCGAAAATTCCAACGGTGTTAGAAGGAGCACATGTCTGGCTCTCGTATGAACTAGGATTATTGACTTCGCTCTATAATTAACAAAATGGTGGACCTTTGAAAAAATATTTTTGGAAAATCGCCGATTTTTTACCAAAACCCAAGTTAAAAAATAAGGAAGATCTTCACCGATTGGCTTTACCCTAGTTCATACGATAGCTATACACTCACAGAGAAACGTGTAAAAATTTGAAGTCGATTGAGTTATTAGTTTTTTGAGTTATCGTGCCCGCCATTCGCAAAAAAATGTTTAGAGAAAAACGCGTTTAAAGTTTGAAAAGCCCTTCAGCCGTCATTTGATGCTGACACAATAAATCGGCTATATCTTCAAGAGTTCTTGAGATTTTCATTTAAAATTTTGTTGGGACATTCTTTAATTGGTGTAGATTCGAATTATATCAACAAATAAGATGAACGAAACTTTTTTGCACAAAATAGGTAATCCACCAAAAGATATTTAATGAAATTTAAATGTTGTCAAATTGTACTGTATATTGATTTTTACAACTAAGGTTAATTTATGGAGAAAATAAAAAAAAAAAAAAAAACAGTAAGGACAGTAGTAAAGTCGGACGGGGCCGACTATATGATACCCTTCACCATTCAACAGATGGAATCCTAATAGACGTCGCATTTTTGAAGGACCATTAACATGAAATTAAACATGTCATTCTGCAACCTATACTAAATTTTAGACAGGTATAGAGTTGCTTCTTTCAATGGGACAAAATTATGTAAATAAATTTAAAGCAAAATATCGAAATCTCTTCATCAAATCTTGTCACATGTTAGGTTACACTTATTCTAGTATGTTTTTTGCATTCGGCCACATTTTGAGTTCTTCATTAACTTATAAATCCAAACTTTGTGAAAATCGAAGGATATATAGGGACTTTGGTGCACCATTTTCATAAAATCGAACGAAAATATATGGGAGCTATATCTAAATCTGAACCGATTTTCACGAAATTTAACACGAGTCCTTCTAGACTTAATTCAATATGCTATGCCAAATTTCGTGCAAATCGGAGTATATATAGGGACTTAGGTGCAACTTGTACATAAAATCGGACGAAAATATATGGCATCTATATCTAAATCTGAACAGAGTTTCTATATCTACATTTGAACCGATTTTCACGAAATTTAACACACATCGTTCTAGACTTAATTCAGTATGCTATGCCAAATTTCGTGCAAATCGGAGTATATATTACATTGCAACTTGTACATAAAATCGGACGAAAATATATGCAATACGCTATACTAATTTCCGTGCAAATCGAAAGATATATAGGGACTTTGGTGCACTATTTACCATAAATCGGACGAAAATATACATGGGAGCTATATCTAAATCTGAACCGATTTTCACGAAATTGTACACGCATCGTTCTAGACTTAATTCAGTACGCTATGCCAAATTTCGTAGAAATCGAAGGATATATAGGGACTTTGGTGCACTATTTACCTAAAATCGGACGAAAATATATATGGGAGCTATATCTAAATCTGTACCGATTTTCCCGAAATTTGACACACATCGCTCTAGACTTAATT
>NW_026884182.1:0-11219 GCF_032173495.1 Musca vetustissima
CTATGTTTTTTTCGATTTACACGAAATTTGGCAGAGGGATATAAAATTGAGTTTAGAGTGATACGTATTAAAGTTCCAAAAAAGTATGCAACTGTTGCTCAATTCGGTCCATATTTGCATATAGCTATCATACTTAATTTTGCTCGATTTCATACAAATAGTACACCAAAGACTCCAAGTCTGTCCATTTTACATGCAATTTTTCATTGATTTCAAAATGATATGTTTATGAGATTTGTTGATTGGTGAAAATATTTAGATAGATAACACATTTAACTTCGCCCGATTCCATCTCAATGGCCCTCCAAAGATGCTATGTGTGTTCTATATACAATATATTGTATATATTAGTATATCTTGTATGTACCCAAAGAGGTGAAGGGTATCATATAGTCGGCCCCGTCCGTCTTTCGAACTGTCCTTACTGAATTTGGTACGAAAAATTTGTATAATTCAAAATAATGCAAATCGACAATAACTCTTAACATAGAGAGACAGAGTGTCAAGGCGTCTGACGCAGTTTGGCACTGGATTATCTTCAGATTACTAATGATTTTTTAATTATAAATTATATTCACACAAATATGAAATGTTGACTTTGACTCGTGTCATTTGTAAACCGTGCCCATAATGTTATAAAAAAAACTTGGATTCCAGGCCCATAGTAGGTCTCAGATGAATATTTCTAGTTATTGCAAAGAAATTTAATATACAATCATTCCACATTATGTTGGAGAGTATAAGGAACTTTCAATAAATACAGATCCCATCATAAACAGATTTACTTTAACTGCTGAAACCATGAAAAATTATAGACCGATTTCATGAATACAGTGTCCCAAATGCTAAACTTGTATTCCATTGCGACCTTAGTTCAACGATTTCTGGGTACAACAGTAAACGATTGCGTATACACATTGATTTAATTTGTAGTATTAATCATACGCTAGCAGGTCCAGACAATATTTTAAACAAATAATTTAACTCGATACATGTATATTTTCTAATTTTTATAACGATTTTAAAACATTGCCTTTAGAACATTTCGAATTTAATCCTTAACGGAATTCCCCTTAAAATTGTTTACATCCCTCTAGTTGCCATAGTTTATAAAATTCTACTATAACCACATTATATGCGTACTGTGGTTGCCTTTGTGTGTGTATGTATGTGTGCGTGTTATCTTGCTTGATGAACAATTTGTTTGCTTTGCCACTGGCTTTAGTTTCATCAGATTGTTTTAAGCATACCACGTTCCGATGTCTCACTCTCCCGCTCCCCTCATCAAATGCTAACCTGTAACAATCTCGTTCTCAGTCACTCAGTCACTTGTTAATGAATCACGTGTCAAATTTTGTCACATTTTTATATGGTAAGCTGCAACAACATCAAGCATATCGTATGTCAGGGTGGAAACAAATTCATTTATCCCTCTACATTTTTAAATGGGCGATGGAGAGTTACAAAGAGAGATCATGTTGATGCTTGCACCTTGTAGCTACAATTCTTGAAATGGGGTTTGGAGGTAAGGGCATGGAAATGCTTTAGCTTGTAAATATGATTTCGTTCGAAAATTACGGTCATCATTTAGATAATGAAAAGAGAGAAAAAAAATAAATGTACTCGCCTGCATTACTAAGGGTAACATTGCCATGGGTTAAGTGAGTGTAGTTGAGGGAGTGTGGTTGTGTGTGTTTGCCTGCAAGCTTGTAAATGTGTACATTAAAGTTCAACCATGGTATCATATATGATATATGTAATGGATTTCTTCTTTTCTCTTCACTTGCATTCTAAATGGATTCCAGATTTCATTGACACTGAATCTGGGTTAATGATTGAAAGTGTGTATGCTTTAGTTTTTCTCGAGGTGACTTTTGTAGTGAGTTATGGAAATAACAGATAAAGATGTGTAATTTAAACAAATTTGTATTTAAAATGAATGTCTTTGACATGGTGAAGGTTCTTGCCCTTGAAAAGAATTTATATTGAAAATCTATGAGACCGCGTTTTTCTCTACATTTACCATTATAAAACTATTTTTCGTAGTGACCCAGAAAAACCAAAGGTATTTTCGTGTTCCAGGGACTCCAACTAAACAGAATTGGTACATTAGAACCCCTGAATATTTGTTTTTTGTTGTTTTGTAGCACAGTGTAAACTATTGATTTCTGGGTGTTGTGAAAATAGTATAAAACCAGTGAGCGGAGCAATATAGTCGGACGGGGCCGACCATACGATACCCTACACAACTACCACGGAACTCAAATTTTCTGCGGATGTTTATTCCGAGACTGGGCAATATTTCGTGATATTTGCACCCTCTTGCCCGATTAGAGGTAAACAGCACCTCTTCCTCCGAATATTACGAGTATTCAGCACAGCTATTATCCAGATTCCCTTCACCTTGTGTTGTGTTGTGATGTTCGGCTTTCATTTGAGGTCTATAGATCGACTCGAAACTAACACAAAAAATTAAGTTTTCGGTCCACTTCATTCCAAAATTATTATCTGATCATCACCGAAAATTATAGGCGTTGTCCTTGACCATAACTGGAACCTCATGGAACATTTCAAAGCGATCAGCGCTATAGTTCCGCTCTCCAGAGTGATAATGGGTTACTAAATAATATCTGAATACGTAAGCACATGTAAATATTTGACTGTAACTCCCACATCTGAGTAGATACATCACTATATTTGGTATCAATTTAAAGGTCAACCACTCCTCTTGGATATGTTATCAACTCCTAGGGTCTACATCCTCCAGGAGTAAATATATATGCCATAGAATACAAATTTTGTCATTTTTCACACAAAAGTCAGGGTCCATTTGACCCGCTAAATATTGACCGATCTTTATCAAAACATGCACGCTTATTCTCTGACCCGATCCCATTCTCCATGCAAAAATTCGCGGTGTTTGGGCCATAATTGCGGCCTCTGGAGCGACCAGAAAAACCGACAAAAATTTAGTATTTGGTCCATTTCATCCCCTAAATATTAACCGATCTTTTCTAAAAACAATAGGGGTCTTCATTGGCCAGAACCCATCCTACATGCAAAATTTCGTGAAGATTGGTCTATAACTGTGGCCTGTATCGTGTTTACAAATTATAATGGACAGACGGACGGACGGACGGACGGACACACATGTCTAGATCGACTCAGCTAGTCGAGATATGACGATCGGTATACTTAAAGGTGGGTCTAGGACCAATATTTCGCGGCGTTACAAACATTTGGGGCTGCACAAAGCTATAATACCCTGACAACATAGTTGTGTAGGGTATAACCAGTGAGCGGAGCAGTATAGTCGGACGGGGCCGAACATACGATACCCTACACAAATATGACGGAACTCTAATTTACTGCGGATGTTTATTCCGAACCTGAGCAATATTAAAACGATCAGCGCTATATTTTCGTCCTATAATGTGGTAATGGGTTACTAAATAATATCTGAATACATAAGCACCTGTAAATATTTGAGTGTAACTCCCACATCCGAGTACATACGACAATATAATTGGTATCAAGTTAAAGGCAAACCACCCCTCTTGGATATACTATCTCGCGTCTATGTCCTTCAGGAGTAAATTATACGCCATAGAATGCAAATTTTGTAATTTTTCACACAAAAGACAGGGTCCATTTGACCCGCTAAATATTGACTGATCTTTATCAAAACAGGCATTCTTTGGCTCGACCCCCTTCTCCACGTAAAAATTCGCGAAGTTTGGGCCACAATTGCGGCCTCTAAAGCAACCACAAAAACCTACAAAAAGTTAGTATTTGGTCCATTTCATCCCCTAAATATTAACCGATCTTTACCAAAAACAATAGGGGTATTCATTGGCCAGAACCCACCATACATACAAAATTTCGTGAAGATTGGTTCATAACTGTGACCTGTATCGTGTTTACAAATTATAATGGACAGACGGACGGACACACATGTCTAGATTGACCCAGCTAGTTGAGATATGATGATCGGTATACTTAAAGGTGGGTCTAGGACCAATATTTCGCGGCGTTACAAACTCTTGGGGCTGCACAAAGCTATAATACCCTAACAACATAGGTGTGTAGGATATAATGACAACATAGTTGTGTAGGGTATAATAATTTTTGGTAACCCTTAAAAAATATTGTTGAAATTGCGCTTGTTATGGCTCCGGTGGTCTTTCAAAAAATATTAATTAAAATTTCTTCTATTGCTGATGCAAAAATTGATTTTAAAAAAACTGTGAGTATAGTAGTTTAGCCATATGATATCCTCCACAACTACCACTGGATTTAAATTTTCCGTCACATTTTCATTATAGTTGCCTTATGTTTGCCCTCTCATAATACTATAAAATGTTAGAATACTTAGTACCCTGTAAATATTTAGAATATCTGACCACACACATCAGTATATTTGAAATTAATTTAAAGTGCAAATAGTCTTCTGTTATAGGTTGGAAACTTTTCTAGAGCTTGTCTTCCTGGAGAAAACATGAAGACTCATGGAGCCTTGCCAGGATATTTGTTGCCCAGATTGAGTCACTTAGTCCAGATATGACGATCGGTATACAAATAAGACTCAATACTTCGTGACGTTGCAAATTCATGTGTTCGCACAAACTTATGGCTCTGTTAGTCTCTTACAAATTCTAATTTCGAAAGAGAGAACAATATATTGCAGTTGCAGAACCAAGCATTCTAGGAAAAGTAATTTACATCCTCTTTAATATGAACGGGAACGAATTTTCTGGACTAATAATGAATATGCTGGTATTTACTATAAAAACCATGATTTAAAGTTATGAGAGCTTTGTGTGACCCTAAGAGTTGATAATGCCGCGAAAGTTTGGTCCCACACCCACTTTTTAGTATAACGAGTGTCATATCTCGTTATATCCGACCACAAGTCTGTCCATTATAGTTCGTAAACCCGCTAAAGACCACAATCATCTCGAAAATTTGGATGCTGGTTCGGTTCTGACCACATGACTCTTCTGGTGATAATCGGTTTTGTGTGAAAAATTACAAGAGTTACATTCTATGTCATACATATCTTGAAAATCCTGGTATGGTCATGGATGAATCCTGTAGTTGTCGGTAATTTTTGCAGTTCCGGATGTGCTCAAGGACCACACATATAATTTTCGGTGATGATCAGAAAATATTTAGGGGAGAAAATGAAATGAAAACTTAATTTTTGACTTCCTAGTCGCTTTAGGGGAACAACTGGAACAATTATAAGCCGAACTTCACAAATTTTACACATAAGAGGAAGATCTGGCCAACTAATTAGAATGACTGTTTTAGTAATGATCGGTCAATATAGAACGGGTCAATTGAACAGAATATGATGATATCGAAAATATGCCGTGGAGGGAAGAGAGATTGTTGACATCAAATCGGTCAAGAGGTTGCAAATATCACGAAATAATGTCCAGGCTTAGAATATGAAACCGCAGTAAGTCAGAGTTCAATGGTTGTTGTGTAGGGTATCATATGATCGGCCCCGTCCGACTATACTGCTGCGCTCACTGGTTTTTAATATGACAAGGAAATGAATTTCTAATTAACCTTCAAACCTTTAAAACAGCAGCCACTAAAAACCAGCTACTCATAAAAGTCGTCAAAATTCCATGGTATAAAATTATATTTTTCGTTTTCCAAAAAAATAACTCACACACACACACAAACATTTTAATCAGTTTGTGGTATTCACCTTGTGAACAAAAATTCTTAGTGGCTTAAGGGTTAATTGGATATGTACATAAATAATATAGTACAACTCTGTGTATATTTAAATACACATACAATCATTCGTATATACATACAAACATATCCATATATATATCTGTCAGAATGTTGTGAAGCAAGTGGCTGCCACATGCGTTACCATACTGTGGTCAAATATATATTTCATTTTATATTTCACATAAAGTATATGTATACACATATACATACATCTGTGTATGTGTTTCTTGTTGAGGAAACCCATCATTCTCATAACTACTACAAGTTGTGAATTACGAAAAGAGAAAGGAGGAAAAACACGCACACAAACACAACCAACGATATAACAAAGACAGTTCCACTACAACTATGTAAGCACTTGACTATTATAAAGTCTTCCACGTTTTCAGGTTTTCATTTTCCGTTCTTTGCCTTGGCTGCTGGGGTTAAATAATGATATCGCTGGCTTATGCTATACAACGGCCAATTCAGTGCGTACAGACATATAGAGCAGATGGTAAGTCTATGTGTGTTTGCGTGCGTTTTTTTTTTTTTTTGGATTGATGTTTACGAAATTGTTGTGAAAATGTTGAGGAAGGAGGTTAGTTTACAAAAAAAACGTTTTTAATATCATCATATAATTAGCTCATATTTATGTATGTAAATTGTATAAAAGAAAAATTTTATTTAGATAAAAGAAGACTTTATGTGTAATAGGTCAGTATGACTGTCGACTAATCGCGTATAAGGAGCATAATAAACAAATATGACAATTAATATGGTAATAAATCAAAGGAACGTACAGATGATGTTGATGGTCATAATAAACCTTCGGAAGGATGTGATCCAAGTATTACGAAGGAAATGTTGCTTGGCTTTATCTCATATTTCCATTGGAAAGTTTGAAATTTTTTAGCATAAACATACTCAGTATAATTTGTGTTGAATACATTGGCTTGACAATTTTTTCAAAAATGGAAAACTACGCAATAATATCCGATGTACAAAAATCCTAAATTATGAACCTATATTCAAAACGTTCCGGAAAAAAGTTTCTTATTCACCTGTGATGCCTAGTTACAGTCACTTAGGAGTTAAAACTTCAAAATATTGAAAATTATCCGGGCCATCCTATATGTGGTGGCTAGACCTATAAAAAAGTTCATATTTCCATTGGAAAGTTTGAAATTTTTTAGCATAAACATACTCAGTATAATTTGTGTTGAATACATTGGCTTGACAATTTTTTCAAAAATGGAAAACTACGCAATAATATCCGATGTACAAAAATCCTAAATTATGAACCTATATTCAAAACGTTCTGAGAAGAAGTTTCTTATTCACCAGTGATGCCTAGTTACAGTCACTTAAGAGTTAAAACATCAAAATATTGAATATTATCCGGGCCATCCTATATGTGGCGGCTAGACCTATAAAAAAATTTTCAAAAAAAATATTTTGCACCATTCCAAAAACACTGAATACAGAATTGCAGTCGCTTTAATAAGAAATGTAATTAAATCTTAAATAATACCAAAAGATTTGGCATATTTATATGGGGTAGGGTCAAAAAATACGGACCTTTACCAAAAGTGGCCCTGTACTGATATTTTTAATATGGCAGTTAAACACACGCCGAGAAAATATCAAATATAACCAATTCTATTGAAAAGCCAAATAGAGAATAATGACTTTATCGTTATATAGGGGCTACCCCGAAACATGGGCCAATATTGACAATGTTTGGTATTGAGAAAAAATCTGAAATTAAAGCCAATTCACTTGAAATACCACACTCCCCAAAATACCGAAATCGGGGAAGTATCGTTACATTGGCCTAGCATAAAAAGTGGACCAATTTTGATAATTTTTAGTGGGAAGATTTTCCAAAATACCAATGTGCAGTAATTCGGTTGGAAATCCAAATATTGGAAGGTACCGTTACAAATCGACAACAATATATGTATATCCTATATGGGGTTTCCTACGAGTGTTTCGACATGTTGTAAACGAAATAAGATAATCATGGACATTTCGAGCTCGTACATATCTACTAAAACCAGGAAGTTTATGGACCGGCCAAATGCGACCATGATTTCTTTTGATTCACGTATATCAAGAAGCAATAGGAGGTCCAAGTTTTTCGATGCTAGAAGATGTTGTAGAAGCGTACAAAATATAGGAACCTAATCTGTCTGGAAAATGTACAAAGTCCCACATTTGTCCTTCCTCACTGGTTTATTTTAAAATCAGTGACTAGAGCATATATGGTCGGCCCGTCCGACTATAATGCTCTACCACTGAATAATAACATTCTTCGGATTTATATTTCGACAATATTTCGGTGAAAAATATTTCGCGATATTTGTACCCTATTGACCGGTAAGAGGTCAAAAGTTTCTCTTCTTTGGTCCGCTAAATATTAATCCATAATTACCATACCAGCCTTTGCAGTTTGTTAGGCATTCCCGGCGGAAAATTTGTGAAAATTTGGTCGCATGATAATTTATCTCATCATCACTGAAAATTATAGACGTCGTCCTTGATCATAACCGGAACTTCATGTAGCAATTCGAAGCGATTAGCGTTATATTTACGACCTCTAGTGTGGTAATTCAAGTACATACAAAAATATAATTGGTATAAATTTAAAGTTCAACCTCTCCTCTTGGATATACTACCAATATCTCCGGTAGATTTCTTTTAGGGGGAAATATATACGACATAGAATGCAAATTTTGTAATTGTTCACACAAGTCTTGATACATATGAACCGCTACATATTTGCCTATACATATCTTTGGCCGGAATAATTTCGGCCGCTGGAGCAACCAGAAAAACAGACAAAAGTAAAGTTTATGGTCCATTTGGTAGCCAAAAATAAGGGTATTTTTTGGCCTGGTCCAGACCTACATACACGATTGGTCCATAACTGTGGCCTGCAACGTGTTTTCAAATTATAATGGACGGACAAACATATCTAGATTGACTTAGCTGGTCGAGATATGACTATCGGTGTAGTAAAAAGTTGGTGTAGGACTAATATTTTGCTGTGTTAGAAACTCTTGGCCCACACAAAGCTATAACACCCTTACAACATAGATCTTTAGGGTATAATTCCTTTCCATTAAGGAGCCGACAATTTATTTATTATTTACGATTAATAAATTGTAAAAATTGAATATAAATAAATTGACAATATTGTCCGTATATTGGTTTTCAAGTAAATTCTTTTCTTATCTTTAACAGGGAAACAGCAGTGCTTTCATATGATACTAAAATCGACTCTCATTTAAATCTTTGAACTTATTTTTCAATCCACTTTCATTTTAGCTTCGCTTTATATGGGTTATTATTTTACATTTGCTGCTCTAAACACACACACACACACACACAAATACATGTATGCACGTATTTTATATACATTGTCATTCGATAATGTTTTATATCCACTGCAATAACTGCATAACCACAAATGTAACAACTGCTGGTGCGTTCAATTACCTTGGCCATTTTGTAAGATGGAGTTGTTGTTGCGACAAGTTCGCAAGGGTTAAATAGAATATTAACAAAAGACTCACAACGGGAAAGTACATATATTGTGGAATCTATAGTACAATTTCTTATAAATCAATGTGAAAGACGTTCAGATTAAATGTTTGTCTCTCCGACAAATTGTGTTCCGTATTAATGAAATATCAATACATAAGATGCGGCAGAAGATTTATTTAAAATATAAGGGGAAAACATTTTAAAATCGTAAATTTTTTGGAGTTTTTAATGTGGGAAACTAGGAGGAATTTACGACCAAACACTGTGAACCTGCTCCAAAACTTGGACGATTGGCAAGGTTATGGTGAGTGTATTATGGAATACGCATAAAAAGAGTAACTGCACCATTTTGAAGGTCGAAAGGATAGCACCGAAACGAAATGTAAATGCCTTATGGGACCATTTTTCTATGGGAACATGTCAAAATAGGACCATTAGCATATATACATTAGGTCGGGATCGTTATGTCAAAATATGGACTATTATATAAAATTTTGTAGGATGAAAATTTTTTAACCCTCAAAGTAGGCAACCCACAAGTTACAGTCACATAGATTAGAAAATGCTTCTAGGACCGAAAAAATACCTAAGCTAGAGCCATATATTTATAAAGAGACTATGCCAAAACATAGGCCTTTTGTAAAAAATTTTTTTTAATTTTTTATCTACATATCGACGCCTCCGAACCATAGTATGCTAAGTCGACTTAGCATGTTTTAAAGTTCTTTACGTTTTTAGATACTACGGTCCTTAATTTATATTCTTTGAAATTTTGGTAATCATCGGCCAATCCAAACCAAAGTTATAAGCAAAAATGTACTTAGCATGGCCCTTAAGATATATGAAACTTCCATACTTTGAGAGCTTCTACTGAAAAACTCACTTTTTAGACTTAGCATACTATGGTTCGGAGGCGTCGATATGGTCGGGATCTTCAAATGAGAGAAATGATATAAACGTTCCCTCCAATATTGGGCATTTGGAAGCTTTTGGGCATGTTTTTCAATCTAATAAACTTTAATTTGATATTTTGGATTTTAATTGGTTCGAAAATATTAGGTTAGGCAAAAGAAATCCATTATTTTTTCGGCAGATGGCTATACTGATAGATTCCTAGTAATGTATCGATCAAATAATTTCAGATTTATGCTCATTGGAAGGCTGACATTTCGCAGTAAAAACATTATTTTGCTGTTTTTTGTTTGGTGCATTTAGTTGTGAGTTACAGGGTGCTAAAAATGGAAGTGAACAAAGAGAAAATTCGATAGATTTTACTGTTTTTCTATGACAAAGGCTAAAAAGAAGCCAAGTGGTTACTTCTTGCGAATGGTGTTTATGGGTCCGATACTGTAACAGCAAATTAGGTGCAATTTTGGTTTCGTAGATTCCGTTCAGGAATTTTTGATGTTAAAGATGAACCACGCACAGGTAGGCCGGTCATCGAAAATGTCCATCAAATCGGAGGAATTATCGAAGTTGACCGGCATGTTAGCAGTCGTAAAATCGCCCAGGAGCTAAAAATCGACCATAAAACTCTTTTAGACTATTTACAATTGACCAGAATTGGCCAACAGGGGAGGTGTCGAATTCCACAAGGACAATGCATTGCAAAATTTTTTTAGTGATAGCAAATTGGTATCTAGGGAGAATTGTGGAAATCGACTACTAGAGTTTTTTTGCAAGCAGAGAGCAGTACTTCTATGAGAGAGGCATTATGATGTTACCTTTAAAATGACAAGAACTCATACAACAAAACGATGCATATTTTGCCCAAGTCGGACATTCCTAAGCATGTTAAATAAAGTCCTATAGTTCATATAAAAATAATGGATTTCTTATTCCCCAACCTAATATATATCATCAATATACATTTGTCCATATTTTTACCCATATTCAATATCTTGAAGCTTTTGGCCGCATTGGCCACTACGGCT
>NW_026884183.1:0-11172 GCF_032173495.1 Musca vetustissima
AATTTGGTTCTAGTTCTTATTGGGTAGCAGAACTTGGTTTTAGTTCTTATTGGGTAGCAAATCTACCCACTAAAAATTATAAATATAGGTCCATTTTTTCGGATAGCCCCCAAATAAGGGTACCCCCAATTTTCGGTGTTTTGGGTGAGGTTTGAGAATCAACTATATCAACCCGTGAAGTTTGAGAATGACCCGCATTGTTCCATCGTACCACGCGTCGTCTATATCGGTCCACTTTTTGGGGTTTTTAGGAAAAATATCCATAAAAATCTCTGAAATTTGTATTTCATTTATATCGGCAGTCATTCAGGCATCTCTTCCATAGAATGTTAATTCCTGAAGGGAAGAATTGCAATCTAAATTGCAGTAGTTAGTGGATTTTATACTCCACAATATGTTGTTAATATCAGCCCACGTTTTGGGATTTTCAGATTTTAGAATTATCGGTATAGGTTAACTTTTTGGTATTTTCCCTATATTTTCATTTCAAGTATCTGTGTGGTTGAGGGTATCCAAAGTTCGGCCCGGCCGAACTTAACACTTTTTCACTTGTTTTTAATTATGAGAGAGGTGTTTCTCTTTCGAAATATATATATATATATATATGCATGAATCGCTTTAAAGTGAATGGTATAATAAATCAAACACCGAAGAATAATATTCACATTTTTAGACATGTTTTATATCTTACCAGCTTTGCATTATCACAATTTCAAAGACGAAGAAATTAAACAAGGGAAAATGCGAAACTTTTTCGAAGTGAAATCTTATCTGGCAAACGAAGCACACTTTCTTCCAATAGGACTTCAAACAATTTCAATTCTTTTAAAACTTTTTACATTTCTTTCGTCTTTTCAAATAAACAGTTGCTGGCAACTTTTTTCACTTAAAACATTAAGATTGAATGTAATTGTCAATTATTAATTGAAAAGTAATCAGCAACTGGATACCATTCAGGGTCACAATAGGAAGAGGTTCAAATAGGTGATTTTATTAATTAAGTCAATCCGAAAAAATTAAATTT
This sequence comes from Musca vetustissima, assembly GCF_032173495.1. Lineage (NCBI taxonomy): Eukaryota > Metazoa > Arthropoda > Insecta > Diptera > Muscidae > Musca > Musca vetustissima. The sequence goes on from NW_026884183.1 coordinate 1,025, forward strand.
TAAATTTTAAGACTTACTTTAAAATATTTATATTACTGAATTTAACAATTTTCTTTGCATTTTTACAGGGCTTCAAGGGAAGCAGAGGATGAAAAAATTTATCAAACACTGATTTTGTCTGGAACATAAATAACCAAAATTGCATGGAATTTCACTATGAATACTTGGGCAAGAGCAACAAATGAGAATATATAACTATGTCTTAGTTTACGTCAACTGCCACATTACAAATAAAATTTATGCAATTTTTTATAATTTAAAGCAGCCTGATGTCATGAATAACTTATTTATTCATATACAATATGAACAACAACATTGGCATTTCAAATTTGCAAAATCGATAATAAAGTGACAAGCACAACAATTTACTTGTAAAAATTTAATCTTATATATGTAAAATTAATTTATATAAATTTGTTATTGTTATATTAAAATGAAGTTATTATTTTGTTAAGATTATGCCATCAAAAAGGTTTACAATCATTGTTAAAACAATTTGAATATTAATTGATATAAAATGTTGTTTCTTTGAGAGCATTATATAGGGGAGAGGGGGGCACCTTTAAACCCTTTTTATACCCTCCACCATAGTATGGAGGGAATATTAATTTTGTTTTTCCGTTTGTAACTCATCGAAATAACCATTTCCGACCATATAAAGTATATATATTCGTGATCTGCGTAAAATTCTATGACGATATAGCCATGTCCGTCTGTCTGTTGTAATCACTCTAGCGTCTAAACGAATTGAGATAGATCGCCAACATTTTGCATAGAGTCGTCTTTTGTCTGCAGGCAGGTCAAGTTCGAAGATGGGCCTTATCGGTCCACGTTTAGGCATAGCTCCCATATAAGGCATAGCTCCCATATAAGGTACACCCGAATTTTCGGTATTTTGAGGTTCTTGAGCGCGTTTTCAATTGAATTCGCTGAAATTTGGTACATTGAGTTCTTATTGGATAGCAAATCTTTCCACTAAAGTTATAAATAGGGGATAGCCCCCATATAAGGGTATTTTGGGGGGTTTGATCGCATTTTTCGACCGAATTCGCTGACATTCGGTGCTCGGAGTTCTTATTGAATAGAAAATCTCTTTACTAAAAAATATAAATATAGGCCAATTTTTTATGGGTAGCCCCATATAATGGTAACCCCCCATTTTCGGTATTTTAGGGTTCTTGAGCGCGGTTTTAAACCTTAGTCGCCGAAATTTGGTACATTGGGTCCTTATTGGGTATCAAATTTCCCCACTAAAAATTATAAATATAGGTCCACTTTTTCTGGTAGCCCCCATATAAGGGTACCTCCAATTTTCGATATTTTGTTTGGTCCAAGGACGAACCCTATTGAAATTGGGAAAAATCGGTTCAGATTTAGATATAGCTCCCATATATATTTTCGTCCGATTTAATGTAAACGGTCCCTAAATATCTTTCGATTTGCAAGAAATTAATGAATTAGGTCTAGAATGATGTGTGTAAAATTTCATAAAAATCGGTTCAGATTTAGATATAGCTCCCATATATATTTTCGTCCGATTTTTTGTAAATGGTGCACCAAAGTCCCTATATATCATTCGATTTGCACGAAATTTGGCACAGCGTAATGAATTAGGTCTAGAATGATGTGTGTAAAATTTCATAAAAATCGGTTCAGATTTAGATATAGCTCCCATATATATTTTCGTCAGATTTTATGTAAATGGTGCACCAAAGTCCCTATATATCCTTCGATTTTCACGAAATTTGGCATAGCGTACTGAATTAAGTCTAGAAATAAGTGTTTTTAATTTCGTAGAATTCGGTTCAGATTTAGATATAGATCCCATATATATTTTTGTCCGATTTTAAGTAAATGGTACACCAAAGTCCCTATATGTTTTTATATATAATAAAGAACTTAAAATGTGGCCGAACGCACAAAACATACTACAATAAGTGTAACCTAACATGTGACAAGTTTCGATGGAATCGGTTTACAATTAGATATTTGCTCTAAATTAATTTACATAATTTTGTCCTATTGTAAGAAGCAACTCTATATCTGACCAAAATTTATAGGTTGCAGAAAGACCTGTTTAATTTCAAAAATGCGACGTCTGTTAAGCTTCCATCAGTTGAATATACCCAAAGTGGTGAAGGGTATCATATAGTCGGCCCCGCCCGACTTTTCTACTTTCCTTACTGGTTTATATTAAAATAGTTATCTGATATGTTCCGTGTGTTGCGGTTGGGTAGTCGTTATAGTCAATTTATACCCTACAAAGACTATTTAGCCATCTGTTGTAAGCATTCCGTCTTCTAAAAATATTGTGATAAAAAAAACTCAAACATGCCTATAATGAAATATATCGTCAAACATTTATTCATCTCCTCAATATAGTGATACCTCCTGAAGGAAAGAATTGAGATAAAGAACAAAAGTATTGGGTTCAAAATTGGCATATACCGGTCATTAATTAGACATAGCCCTCATATAATGATACCCCAAATATTCACTATTTCCTACACTATATAATCAATATTGGTTCCCCTTTAGGCATAGCCTCATATAACTCTGTAATCTAAATTACTGTAGTTTGAGGATTTTATACTCTACCATGCGTTATCAGTATCAGTCCAATTTTTCGATCTTACAGATTTTAGGAAAAATCCCCATTAAAATTGCTGAAGTTTGTATGTGGTGTACATAATGGTTTACATAAATCGGTTTGTAGAATTATCGGTATATGCCCACTTTTTGGTATGTTCCTTATATTTTCATTGCATGTATCTCTCAGTATAACTATGATGGAGGGTATCCAAAGTTCGGCCCGGCCGAACTTAACGCTTTTTCACTTGTTATATGTTTATATTAAAATAATTATCTGATTTCTTCCGTGTGTTTTTTTTTTTTTTTTGGGGGGGCGGTTTCCCCATACTACCAGTTTTTACCCTACAAAGTCTGTCGTAATCATTCCGCTTTCTAGGGATATCGTAATAAAAAAGGAATTTCCCCATATATAATGAGTATTGAGATACAAAATTACAATTTTAGACTTGAAATTGAGCTATATCGGTAATTAATTAGGCATAGACCCTAATATAATAATAGCCCCAAATATTCGCTTATTTCTATTGTGCCCCTTTAGGCACAATTTTGCACTCTAAATTGCAGTAGTTTGAGGATTTTTTAGGAAAACCCCCATTAAAAATCGCTAAAATTTGTATTTGGTGTTCATAATGGTTTGCATAAATCGGTTTGTAGAATTTTCGGTATGTTCTTTTTAGTATGTTCCCTATATTTTAATTTCAAGTACCTTTCACTGAAGGCTGAACTTAACGCTTTTTTAGCTTGTTTAATTTCAAAGCTCTGCACTTGGTACTAAAAATTAACTGTCTTTTTAGTATTGAGTCGTGTTCATTCAAAGTGTTGGATGTCATAAATTATCCACTGATTTTTATTGGTTCGTTTGAAATTTTGCGGACGATTTAATATTTTCTTGTTGGCGTTTCTATTGTTTTTAACTGAAAACTCGAAACTCTCCAATACCACTAATGCGTTGTACATAACCGTTCAATCCTAACTAATAATAGAATTTCGTGCACATTTCGAAAAAATCGGATGAGAATTTATATGGGATCGATATAAGGCTTAATTTGTTACGATATACAAATCTTTGTCAGATGAAATTACGTCGTTGGACCAAATGTGCTTGGCAAAATATCCTCTTACTCGGGCCATAATGCGACCTCAGAATGTGAAGGTGAATGTGTACGTGCTTTAATCCATTTCTTTAACCATGTCTACATATTGTATTGAACTTCAAAAATAAAGAAACGTTAAACCAGTGAGCGGAGCAGTATAGTCGGACGGGGCCGACCATATGATACCCTACACAACTACCCTAGAAGTCTATCTTTCTGCGGAATTTTATTCCGAGCGTGGGTAATATTTCATGATAGTTGCACCCTCTTGCCCGATTAGAGGTCAACAGCACCTCTTCTTTACACTGACATATTTATCGAATATTACCAATATTTAGTACAGCCCGTATAATTACTTGTCCATATTCCCATCACCGTGGGTTGTGTTGTGATGTTCGGCTTATAATTGTAGCCTATAGATTGAATGAAAAAAAAGAACACACTCACACACAAAAAAAATAAGTTTTCGTTCCACTTCATCCCAAAATTACTATATGATCATCACCGAAAATAAACTGGAACTTCATGGAACATAACTGGAATCTCATGGAACATTTCACAGCGATCTGCACTATATTTCCGCCCTCTAGTGTGGTAATGGTTTATTAAATAATATATGAATACATCCGAGTACATACACCACTATATTCGGTATCAATTTAAAGGTCAACCATTCCCCTTGGATACACTAACAACTTTTCGGGGATATATCCTTTAGAAGTAAAAGTATACGCCATAGAATACAAATTTTGTCATTTTTCACACAAAAGTCACGGTCTATTTGACCCGCTGAACATTGGCCGATCTTTATCAAAACAGGCATGCTTATTCTCTGGCCCAATCCCCTTCTCGATACAAAAATTCGCGGTGTTTGGGCCATAATTGCGGCCCCTAGAGCGACCAGATAAGCCGACAAAAATCAAGTATTTGGTCCATTTCATCTCCTAAATATTAACCGATCTTTACCAAAAACAATAGGGGTCTTCATTGAACCGAACCCATCCTACATGCAAAATTTCGTGAAGATTGGTCCATAACTGTGGCCTGTATCGTGTTTACAAATTATAATGGACAGACGGACGGACGGAAACACATGTCTAGATCGACTCAGTTAGTCGAGATATGACGATCGATATACTTAAAGGTTTGTCTAGGACCAATATTTCGCGGCGTTTCAAACTCTTAGGTCTACACAAAGCTATAATTCCCTGACAACATAGTTGTGTAGGGTATAAACATTTAAATTTTTTAGATATATAAACTAATTTTTATCAATCCAGACATATATATGTCATTCCGCTGTCTATCTGCACATTTCTGTCAACCAGGCTCAATTAGGGTCGCTGGTATACATACCATTTGTATAAAATCGAACAAAATTATGTATGAGAGCTTTCGGTATGCAACAAAACAGAACGCTATACAAAATATCATCCCAATCGTTTGTGGATAATTTGCATGAAATGTCAATAATTAAATGTTGCTCATATTTGCCATTACGAAAGAATAATAGTTTTTTTATAAAACGCTTTAATATAATATTTTAGAGAAGCGTTAGAGTGTTCTTGTTAGTTAAGAAGGACTGTGTCGTGTGAACATTGTTTACCCTATTGGCAATGTTTTGTATGGAGCCATTGTGGCGTATGATTGTAACTTTCAAATATTCTACCATAACCAATACGCTACACAGTTCTCCTTATTCACTTTTATACCCAGTGTTGCCAATGTAGCACTTTTTAAATCCATTTAACACCAAACAAAATGATCTAGCACATAGCACTTTTTTAGCATTTTGATTTTTTTCTGGATTTCTTTTTAATTTCAGGCATTTTTAACTTTATCTTAAAAAATATCTGTTTTAAATTTTTCCTGCGTGACGAGTTTAATTTTTTAATGTTAAAAAGTAAAACTAGTATGGGAAACAGTAAAGTCGACGGGGTCACTTTTAGTTTATTCAAGAGATGCATCCCAACAGTCGTCGCATTTTCGAAAGGATATTGACATGAAATTGGACGAACTTAAATATGTAATCTTCATTTATATGTGAACCGATTCAAATTTATCCATATACATGTCATCCTGCATTTGGAGTCGTTTGTGTAAATTAATTTAATGTCAATTTGCAAAATTTAACCCAATCGGACAACCATTGATTTTTTTCTATCAATTAACACAACGTTAGTCGAAGAAAAAATATGGGAGCTATTTCTGCATCTGCAACAATTACTACAAAACACGATAACGTCATTGCAGGCTTAATATGATACGCTCTGCGAAATTTCGTAACAATCTGAGAAAAATGAGTTTCGGGCACTATTCACCTAAAATCAACTCAATCAGGCAAATTTTGGGAGTTTGGTGCACCATTTGCCTAAAATCGGACGAAAATATATGGAATTTTTCCAATTTCAGTACGGTTCGTCCTTGGGTCAAATAAATGAGCTCCCCCAAATATAATCTTTTTCGGATCATAAATGCGTCCTATACGTTGTGTTCAAGAATGCATGGACAGACAAACGGATATGTTAAAATTTACTAAACACACAATGATAATCCAAAATAATTAGTGTCACTTTGGAAACATTTTTATGGAGGGTTACTTAAAAAGTTGATCAATATTAATAATATTTAGTTCGAGCATTTTTTACTCAAAATATTAAATTACTCAAACCTCAAACATCGAATATTTGGGCTACCGTATGGGGCTACCCTTTAAAGGACCGACATACCTCATTCTCATTATCAATAACTCTAGGCGTAGTAGCATTTAAAAGTCAGATTAACTTGGCTAAACCCACAATGAACTTGAATGTGATTCAGAACAAGCGAGGTTTTCAAGGTGTTGCATACAAATTTAATATTCACTACACCTTGTAGTGGAAGGTATTGTGAATTTGTGAAGATCTTATTATTAACTATAAAGAAAATTTTATTTATTAATTTCTTTACACTTTTTCAAATTTTTTAGCACTTTCTGGCATTTTTCACACAAAATCTGGAATTTTTTAAAAAAAATGTTTGACAACACTGCTTAAAACTAATAGAGATACATACCATCATACCTCAAGGCATGTACTTATTACACACTATCTGCAATTCCATACACACTACCTGCTATTCCATACGCGTCTACTTAACTTACTAACCAGTAAACTGTGGCGGTTGCTTTCACTTTCTCATTTCTCATTTACCCACAACGTAACTGCATAAATTGCCAATGGCAACACAGAATAAATCAGCTTGAAGCTTGAATTTTGGAATTTGAAGCAATTTTATAACAGTGCTTATGTTAAGCTTTCGTAAATTGTATTTTTTTGCAAAAAATTTCCGTTTATTGTTCATTTCGTAGGGTTTTTATATATATTAATGGTATATATCATCTAGGCCAAACATATTAAAATAAATACAAATTTTTAGTGTTTAAAAAATTTAAGTGACAAGATTTTTTGTGTAGATCTAGGAGCACAAAATGAAAGAAATGAAGTCATCATCAAAGGTCGGGCGTGCCACCAAGATAATAACCACAAATAAATGAGGTTTTAGTGTAGGCCTTTGGCGGAACAGAATTTTCTATAATTTTTTAATATAATATAATATAATATAATATAATATAATATAATATAATATAATATAATATAATATAATATAATATAATATAATATAATATAATATAATATAATATAATATAATATAATATAATATAATATAATATAATATAATATAATATAATATAATATAATATAATATAATATAATATAATATAATATAATATAATATAATATAATATAATATAATATAATATAATATAATATAATATAATATAATATAATATAATATAATATAATATAATATAATATATATCTATAATAATTTTAATACAAATAATAAAAAATATTAAAAAATAATATTGTAAAGTGTGGCTACATATTCGAAAAAGTCGGGAAGAGGCATATGTTAACAACATTTAAACGCCGAAAATCGGTGTTGTGAGGCCATATCAGAAATGACTTACACGACAAATTTTATATTTAAAGTTTCTTACTCACTACGAACTATTGATGCCAAATTTCCTTCAAAAAATGTGTCTAAATCCAAAATACATTTTGTTATGTCTTTTTTAAAAAAGTTCAGTTTCCTCATAACCGGAAAGAGCTAAGTAACTGCGACTCAAATAAGCAATCGCGGACATGATAAATTCGAAGATCGTCGATGGGGAATTGAAGCTTCTAAATAAACATTTCCACCTACTGTCTTAAGTCCCTTTCTCTAGCAGCCCCCATATAACGGTACCTACCAATGGATTTGACCGCATTTTCGCTCCAAATTGGCTGTACTAATTACAGTTGAGTTGTTATAGGGTAGCAAATCGTTCTACTAAAAATTATAAATATAGGTCCATTTATTCGGGTAGCCCCCATATAAGGGTACCCCCCAATATTAATTATTTTCGGGTTATTGAGCGCGTTATTGAACCAAATTCTTTAAATTTGGGTATTCGCAAACTTTTCGGGGTAGTCTCCATACTTTTATAATAAACTAGCTGGACCCGTGGCACTTCGCTGCCAAAGGCGAAACAAGTAAATCCATAATATGGTAATTTTTACGATGGAATGTGTAACTGACTTTTTATTGCTATGAGAAAACCCCGTAACTCAAGTGGCAGTGCATTCCAACATCGCGCAATTATTCCAAATTCCAGGTATCAAATATGACATTAAAATAATGCACAGAAAACGACTTAGTTGGATGTTTTTGTTATCTTCCATCAAAGTGGAAGCATCCATTGAAAAGCAGTAATAGGATCAGCGAATAAAAATTAAAGGTATATCTAAATTTACCATATCCCAGTCTCCGACTTTTAACGTGCCTCCTAGATGATCAAACGATTTATAATTAAAATTCACTATTCACTTCGGTGTTTTTTAGGGCAAATAAAATTTTTTTCCAAAGTAAACATATTTTCACAAACTGAAAAAAAGCAGTAAGGAAAGTAGCAATGTCGGACTGGACCGACTATATGATACCCTTCACCACTATATGTATATTGTATATATGTATCCTAAAAATTTCATGTCATGTCAACCTATGCTAAATTTAATTTCAATCAGATTTAAGGAAATCGATTTATAGCAAACATGATACACGCGACTCAGTATGCCGCACTGTTAAAAATATGAACTCAATCAGACATCCGTTCGAAATATATATGGTACGTTGTGCAAAATTTCGTGTCAATCGGACAAACATTAGGAGTTTGGTGCAACATTTACTAAAATATATATGTGGGACCTATGTCTAAATCTGAACCGATATTCTCAAATCTTAACACACCTCATTCTAGACTCAACTTAGTACGCTATGCCAAACATGGTGGAAATCAAAAGATATATAGGGATATATACGTGAGCTATATTAAAATCTGAACCGATTTTCAGCTTCATCATCATTCTAGACTTAACTTAGTCCACCATGCAAGTTTCATGAAATCGAAAGATATATATGGGCTTTGGGAGCTATATCTAAATCTGAACCGATTTTCACGTAACTTAACATATGTAATTCTAGACTCAATTCAGTGCGCTATACCAAATTTCGTGCAAATCTAAAGATATATAGGGACATTGATGCCCCATTTACATCAAATCGGACGAACATATATATGGGAGCTATATCCAAATCTGAACCGATTTTCGCGAAACCTAGCACACATCATTCTGGACCTAATTCCGTACTCTATGCCACATGTCGTGCAAATCGAAAGATATATAAGGACTTTGATGCCCCATTTATATATCGGAGCCATATGTAAATCTGACCCGATTTTCTCGAAACTTAGCACACATCATTCTGGACCTAATTCAGTACTCTATGCCAAATTTCGTGCAAATCGAGGGACTATGGTGCACCATTTACATAAAATCGGACAAAACTATATATGGGAGCTATATCTAAATTTGAACCGATTTTCAAGAAACTTAGCACACATCATTCTGGACCTAATTCAGTATTCTACGCAAAATATCGTGCAAATCGAAAGATATATAGGGACTATGGTGCACCATTTACATAAAATCGGAAGAATAATATATGTTAGCTATATCTAAATCTGAACCGAGTTTCTCGAAACTTGGCACACATCATTCTAGACCTAATTTAGTACTCTATGCCAAATTTCGTGCAAATCGAGAGATATATAGGGACTTTGGTGCCTTTATCGGACGAAAATATATATATATATATATATATATATATTAGTTTCCTCTAATTCGGTTCAGGTATAGATATATTAATACCTGAACCGAATTCAAGGAAACTTGCCAGAGATTTATATCGGACCAACATATATATGTGGAAGCTACATCTAAATCTGAACACATTTTCACGAAACATTGCTAGACTATTCTAGACTTAATTCAGTACGCTATTCCAAAATTCGTGCAAGTCGTTTATATAGAGGGGAGC
>NW_026884184.1:0-11048 GCF_032173495.1 Musca vetustissima
ACTCTCTGACAAACAACAATGCCAACAACAACAAACATCCACATTCACTAAGGACATACAATATAAATTTTAAGTATTTGACATTTTATAAAATATATTGTCGAATGTTGCTGGTTGCCGCTTGTCGTTCTTAACGCAAGTAAGTAATTTACATAATTTAATTAACTGCAAACATTTTAAAATTAACTAAATTTGTAGCTATTTGTGTTAAAATCACCACCGTCTTCATCCTCGAACTGGGAAATTGTATAATTTGGAATTTTATAGCAGACTTATAAATCATTTAAAGAATTTATTAAAATTTTGCTGATAAGGTAATGGCATAGCAATAACAGCAATAATAGTTTATGGGTCGTTAGGTATTTTTCTAACAAGTCAGCAATAAATAGGCTACAATACAGACATTCCACCATAGAACTTATTGTTTCCACATGAACTTAAATTTTAACACCCCAAAAATTCTGTTTAGTTTAAATTCTGTATCACAAAATGTATACTGAGAAGAAACAAAGTATCGAAATAAATTTGTTGATCAATTTAAGCTTAAGACAATTAGCCTATAATATCCTCATCCTATCAAAACGTGGAGAATTAAATCTTGAAAATGTAAAATCGAGAATGAGGGATTCCCTTAAATCATTTAGACAATAAATAAATAATAATGGATTTTTTTCCCGGAACTGATATTTGCAAACATTTAGCTCTATAGGTCCATGTTTCGATATAGCCTTCTTATAAAGGTCCGCAATTGTTGATATTTTGACATCTTTAGCCCAGGGAAGTGACTGTGATCTGGCATTATGGTTTCCTTGAGATTGATTCCTGTCTTAGCAGGTTTCGAAAAATATTGATATTTTGACGGTTTACATGTATATTCCCAATGAAGTGTGAGACATAATTTTGCTATTCTGGGTTCTTTGGGGCTGAATCATAATATTGCAACAATATGTCTATATGGGTTGTTTGGACATAGTTTGTTTGTAAATGGCTTCAATTTCTACATGACAGTGTGAGGAATTCTTGTATGTTGAATACATAGCTTAGAACTTAACGGTGTTTATACCCTACATCACACTGTGGTACATGGTATTATGTCTTTGTGCATATGTTTGTAACAGACAAAAGGAAACGAGAATATGCATTGATTCACTTTCTGAGTCGATTTATGCATGTCCGTCCATCCGCCCGTCTGTCTATGTTAAATTGTAAACAAAGTACAGGTCGCATCTTTGATCCGAATTGGATAAAATTTGGCACAGCTCATTCATTTGACCCAAGGACGAACCCTATTAAAATTGATGAAAATCGGTTCAGATTTTAATAAAACTCCCATATATATTTTCATTCGATTTAATAAATATGGTGCACCAAAGTCCATATATGTCAATTTGCACGAAATTTGGTACAGCGTACTAAATTAAGACCACATAGATATGCGCTAAGTTTCGAGAAAATCGGTTCAGGTTCTGATATAGATCCAATGTATATTTTCGTCATATTTTATGTATATTATCCAAAGTCCTTTGCACGAAATTATGCATACGGTACTGAATGGTGTCTAGAATGATGCGCGCTAAGTTTCTTGAAAATCTGTTCAGATATATATTTTCGTCCGATATAACAGAAAAGGTGCACCAAAGTCCCTATATATCCAAAGTCCCTATATATCCAAAGTCCTATATATATTTCGATTTGCAGGAAATTTGGCATACGGTACTGAATGGAGTCTAGAATGATGCGCGCTAAGTTTCTTGAAAATCTGGACTTAGCTCCCAAATATATTTTCGTCCGATATAACAGAAAAGTTGCACCAAAGTCCCTATATATCTTTCGATTTGCACGAAATTTGGCATAGCGCACTGAATTGGTCTAGAATGATATGTTCTAAATTTCGTGAAAATCGGTTCAGATTTAAATATAGCTCCTATTTATATGTTCGTCCGATTTTATGTATATGGTACACCAATGTCCTTACATTTCCCTCGATTTACACGAAATTTTGCTTATCGTATTAAATTGATTCTCGCTGTACCGATTGGCACATGCCAATTTTCCTCCAAATTGTACCAGATTTACATATAGGTCTTATAAATAATTTCGTTTCATATAAATTTTAAAGCGACGACTCTAAATCAGCTCAAGTGACATGTAATTATGCAGATATTTCAGAATGACGTGTCTAGATTACATATGCAATTTTTTCCGACTTTCAGTCAGTGGTTTCCCGACGATCCCACATTTATTCCATCGGCAGGTCATTGTACATATAAGACCAAGATTATAATAGAAGGACGTATGTTGTACTTTCGGTGTACATCTGATTGTACCTTATAATAAGAATCGTAAGAACAGCTCTGGTATATACACAAAGTCATGAAGGGTATCACATTTTCGGCCTCGTCCGACTTTTGAACTTTCCTTACGAGTTTTTACTTGTTCTTGGTATGCGTGAATAATAATAAGTCCTTGGGTTTCAAATTTTGCAATTTAAAAAGAAATTGATTTTTGTGAGAGTGATTCGTCATTTTGAATTTCTATGAAGACTTCAGGCAAACAACCTTTCGTGTACCATTCACACTCGATCATCTTACCTTCCACACAATTGATAACTGTTATGTTTCGGATCCGTAGATCGATGATTTCTTACAGCAATCGCCATGAACATTTGTTTGAGGGATAGCCACATTATGCGACATTCGACCAGATGAGAAGAATGTATTCTGGTGGAAGAAATGTTCAATGTCGAATCTATCTCATGTTGTTCTGTTTATTGTGGTTTATTGGGTCAATTGACCTTATTTTCCGAAAATGTGGATCCAAAAATATGGTGAATGGCTTGTGCTATCGTGATATAATTTACTGATTACGAGTTGGGAGTTATTAATTTGGTCAACGTCTACATTCAACAGGAGAGCGTTACATCTAACACAAACTACAAACATTGCTCTTTTAAGGAAGAAGTTTCCGCACCGGCCACCGATATCTTGTAATTCAACTCCGTGAGACCCTGAAAGATCTGGTCGACGCCGCCAGTCAAACTCGATTTAAGACCCTAAAAGCGTAATTCGATAAGTATATAGCAATTTTGTTGGTCAAATTTCTATGAAATGGATGCGGTCCTCTAAGAGGCGCGGTCGTTTGGATCAAACAGATTTCCATAATTTAATGGACGTCGACTTCTTCTTTATGAATTAGATATTCAATCTTTGGTCACAAAAAATTACAGCCTTCTTTGAATACCTGAAGAGCATCGAATTATATAAAATTAGCTTCTTAACTTAGTAGTTCGTTTGAACCGTTACGGTTTGATCCACAAATGAAGCGCCTTTTTATTCATCAATTACTATCATCATTGAATAATATTTGGTATCTGTTCAGCGTTTTCTAAAAATTACCATTGGCACCATATAGAGAAATGCCCAAATACCATATTCCCGTGTAGGGTTCAATATTTGATTTATCATGTTGTCAACAACTCAAAATATTAACTGGAGGCCACATAGAACATAATGCACGCTTTATGAGGCCTCCAGCTAATATGATCAGAATTAAATTCTATGTCGATTCTATATTGCCAATTCCATTTTCAAAAAATCGGCTTTATTATTTACATTACATCAATGATTTACATTACATCAATAATTTACATTACATTTTTATTTACATTACATCAATTATTTTTGGTACATATATAGAGAAAAAACCGCTATCAACGGTTTTTTATCAAGGTTTAAATTTTTGGCATAAGAAAAAATCTTAAAATTACGTCGTTTATTATATTGATCAAAAACGTTGATATATGACATCCTTCGTAAAATATGAATATGCAGAGATTATAATAACCACGAAAAAGTTGCAAATTTTTTTCGAAATTTGAGAAAAATTATAAAAATATACGAGATTATGACATTATTTGCATTATATTCATGACATGCATCCACCTAAAAATTAATTTAAAAATCAAAATCAATGAATCAAATGATATCACACAAGTAACGCGAATAATTTCCGAAAACTCCTTATGCCATTAACGCGCATCCGATTTCGGTGTGCAACCTAAAAAAATATATTTCAATGCGGTCCATTAAGTACCATGGATGACCTAGCTCACTCTATTTTTGAGATAAATTGGGTACATCTCTCTTTTGGCTCATGTTTTAAAATTCTATTTTCCGTGTCAGATCATCTATTGAGATGGAAATTATCCACAGAAAATCCAATTAAATTCGCGATATTTTCAAATATATTTTTCCAAATTTCGTATTTTTGGAAGGCCAGTTCCCGACGTTCACAAATCGATAGAGAACATAAAAAAAAGTTTTGCCTCAACCTGTTTTTACACATTATTTTACTTTAAAGTAGACACAACTTGCACTGAAATAAAGTTTGGAGTTCAATATCATGAACAGTTTGCAACGACAGATCAATTAAACCAAAACTATTCCCTTTTTCATAAACTATTCCCTTTCAATAAAGTTCAATTTACCACATTGGAAGCCAAACAAAAATATTATAGATCGATTTTCGTATCAGTTTCAGTTTCTGTAAAATTAAAAACGAAGTCAGTGAAGCAACATGTTTATCTACAATATTTTTAATTGAATCAAAACAACAATAACGTTGGTATTTAACAACAGGCGCTTCGAATAGCTTTGTTTCAAATTTCATAGAAACATGCTGTAAATTTTTAAGTATTCCTTCCTTCCAATTTTTAATTTCCGAAATAATTTCTGACAATTCCAAGAACAGTCCATTTTTATTCATTATTAAATCAATAATTTCAATAAACTATGATTATTATTGTAAAACTTGTATCCAAATGGTATCCTGAATACCATTACACAGCATACTGTAAATTGAAATAAATGAAAAATTTATACTCGAAAGTTATTCAATATTTTAAATTGATATTTGTTAACAGCTGTGGCATTCGATGAAAATTCACATAAATATCCTGAATCGTTTGGTAATAGTTATGGAATTTCAATTGATAAATTAATAATCATCATCATCATAATAATAACAAAAACGGGCAATGCTATTAATTTTACATTGTTTTTATAACAATGACCAATTGTTATGAATTTTATTTTATGCACAATATATATACTCGTACGTACATATAAATTGTATATTTACATAAATAATTATTCCAACAATTATATAAGCCGATCGAACACGTGTATTTATTTTAACACGAATACTTGAACAAACATACATTTTTTGTAATGTCACGTCAACAATTTCTTATGTACAGGGAAATTTAATTAGAACAGGAAACCATAAAAAATAATATTTTAAATATTTATTAAGTTTTAAAGTAACCAACAACTGAGTTCATACAGAAAATTCATTTTTAGGCCACCATTTCTGGAACTTGTATCTTCTAAATAGAAATCATAAAATGTCCACCCCATACCATCGTATATATTTCACAATTCATTGGCATTTGAATTTGTTTATGTGATAGAATTTCTAAGTGTGTGTGAATGCTTTCTGTTTGGGGTAATTTTATTCCCTTGAACACCATATGTTGTGTTACCACCGCCAATCGTTTACGAATATTGCAACAAAATATGCAAATAAAATATATTTCATAAAATACATTGTGCCTCCCCTCCCATGGTGAATACGTTCCAATAGCATTGGCTTGCTGTCACAATTCCAGTTTTTCATATTATATCCTCGTGTATCGACCAAATAACACCTCAAAAAGTGTTATCAGTCGGCAATAGTAAAAACGGCAGCAACAACAACAACAGCAACGAATACATGAACCACAAAATAAACGACAACAATAGCTATGGCAAACAAATAAACCTCTAGGACTAACCGCTGTGATATAAAATGGCATAAATAAACATCGAAGTAACAAATTGAGTTTGGTATAGAAACTTAGACGCCGCAGGTGGGACTTACAAAAACAAGTGGCCATACTCTAATATATTAAATATTTATTGGATGTGCTCGTCTGTGGTGTGAGGAATTTTGAATATAGATGGGGAAATTTGTGAATATAGTTTTTTATATGTTATATACTATGTACAGAGGAGTATAATCCTCTCATAAATTTGGAGCTTTAAGCTTAGTATACCAATAAACTTATATAGTTCACTTCACGATTGAAAAGTGCGACTAGGTACTTCGAAAAATTAACAGATGGGGCTTGGAATGGGGCAGTACTTGGATGAAAGTACTAAAAATTATGTGTAACCTTTGCTATGTATAAACAAGACTTATTAAAAACACCTGAGAAGTTTTAACCCATCAAAGTCTATAAAGGGAATGGACTTCTAAGGGGACCTCCCCCATTATCGATTTTAAATTTTCAAGATGTTTATGGAGCTGGTAAATGAATACCAATGCAAGTTAAGGTTTGTAACTTCATACATATCTAATTGGTTACGTGTTTCTACATAATTTGCTGTATTTTTGTATTTTGCGTTCTCCATAAGTAGAAAATCTTCCGACTAAAATGGATCAATATTGGACCATTTTTGGAGTAGCCGTCATTTTGTGATAAATATCATTTCATACAAAGGAAAACTTCCTAGAGATTTATTTATATTAAAGGAACAACAACCACCCCCCCAATTCCTAATTTTTTATTTTTAAGATTATCAATAAGCTTGTAAATCAATACCAATGCTTGTTAAGGTTTGTAACTTTGCACATATATATTTGAAGATTTAAACAGGTAGAAAAATAATTTACAAACATTTTTCTTTGTTGTTTTTTGTAATTAAAAATAAGTCCTTATTTTTGATGGCGGGCATGATAACTCCTCACTGGAACATCGGAATCCGAAAATTCCAACGGTGTTAGAAAGAGTACATGCCTGACTATCGTATGAACTAGGATTAGGATTCGCTCTAACATTAACAAAATGGCGGACCTTTGAAAAAATATTTTTGGAAAATCGCCGATTTTTGACCAAGAACCAAGGTAAAAAATAAGGAAGAAATTCACTGATTCGCTTTATCCTAGTTCATACGATAGCTATACACTCACAGAGAAACGTGTAAAAATTTGGAATCGATTGGGTTATTAGTTATTGAGTTATCGTGTCCGCCATCCGCAAAAGAAAAAAAAACGCTTTTAAAATTTGAGAAGCCCTTTAGCCGACACTTGATGCTGACACAATAAATCGGCTATATCTTCAAGAGTTCTTGAGATTTACACTTGAAGTTTTGTAGGGACATTCTTGAATTAGTGTAGATTCGAATTAAACAAAAAAAAAAAAAAAATTGACACCGAGAATGGGGGGTCCCCTTAATACACGTCATTCGGCAATCGATGTAAAATTGCATGTCAATCAGGGCTTCTGTTTACCATTTATATAAAATCGGACAAAAGGGAAACCCCAAAATTAAAATCATGGGGTACATATTGTTTACACCTATAGTAGGATTGAATTCGATATATACATCCCTTTCCAATTAATCTGTTATCTATTTTTTTTTTTTTTTTTTTTTTTTTTTTTGGCAATCCTGTGCAAAGTAAGTTATTAGTTGCTGGGTTGTGGCAAATTTTACAAATACAACTTCAAACACCAATAAGTCTTACGATCCCCTCTAATATCGTCAAAAAAAAAATACAACACAATCTGTTCCCCTTGCGTATTCACAGTTTATATTAGATCAATATGTTACATTGCATCGCACAACTTCTATTCGATTCAACACGAAAAACAACTATTAATGTGGTTGCTATGATACAAACAAAATTATATTCAGAATTCGTGATTTTGCAACGCTACTCGCAGGCTTCTAACCACGAAAAATCAAAAACCACCAACACGTTCATTTGTTGGCTGCACTATCACACACAAGAACTTAATATGTATTTTGTTGCCATTTTTTCGATGCTGTTTTTTTTTTGTTCCTCCATTTTTGGATATTTTTTGACATTTTTAACACGTACCATCTATGACAATGCGCTGTAAGCAATCTCTGCATATCATCAACAAAAAATCAAAGGGAAATAAATGCAAAACCTGTAATACGGTTGCCATGTTTTTGGCCCCAATTTTGATGCACACAAACACACATGTATTTATATGCAAATATATAATTCGTGAGGATTTTCCCTGATTTTAATGTTTATTTTTTGCTATTTGTAATGTTGTTGCATAGCTCGTCATAGCTTTTGGCTTTTCCATTTCCATGCAGTCGCAAAATCATGATAAGGTTATTTTCCTGTCCAAATATGTGGAAATGAGAATGGTTCTAACTGCGGATGACAGGGCAAATGTGAAATGCATAAATGCATTAAATTATATATTTTTGTTTGGGCTGGGGATTTGTTAGAAATAATTCATACTTGTTTACTATTTTTGTGGTATGTGAATATAACATGTTAGGAAAAATTTGAAGATAGTAAACAAAAGGGAGTGTCATGATGGATATCTTAATATCTTGCAGAATTAGGATTTTTATACAGTTTGATAACTTCTGGAGTGATTTTTAAATTTTTTATTGGTCGTAGACACATTTTCTAATAGAAATGAATGTAATTGTCAATGTAAATCCACATTTTGTTTATTTTTATGACCTTTGTGTAACCCCCATACAAAGGTTTCGCATTTTTAATGTATTTTAATGGTCCCAGGGTGGCGTAGGGGATGATAGATACCAAGCAACGGCTCTGATTGGCTTTAACATGGCGAAGCCCAGGCTTATCTTGGTCCCTCTTTCATCTCAATTGTGGACACTGACCTCCCCGCGGTGCCACCTGGGGAGCTATTCTCATCACCCGATGAAATAGTGAGCTAACATGTGCCGCGAGTTCACCCATAAGAACTATAAAAAAATGGGTTGAGGCGTCGGGTTAGTTGCCCACCCTCGGAAAACCCAACCTACTATGAAAAAGCAAAGAAAAAGAAAACCAAACCCCCCTAATGTTGACGACCCCCGCAAACGTATAAAGGACCACGATCTGCGAATCTGCACTTGGAATGTGCGCACGTTGTACAGAACAGGGGCAGTGTTCGCTTTGGCGGATATACTCAAGAAGTACCAAGCCGATATTATTGCCTTACAGGAAATGCGATGGAAAGGGACAGGCGTAAGTAAATCAGACGATTACGCCCTGTATTATAGCTGCCATGAAACGAGACATGAATTTGGCTCCGGATTTATGGTTAACAGGAGAATAAAAGACCTTGTCTCCAGATTCACTCCAGTAGATGAGCGAATTGCTATAATCCGTATAAAAGCGAAGTTCTTTTACATCAGTCTAATTTGCGCCCATGCTCCGACCGAAGAAAAAGATGAACAGACCAAAGACATATTTTACGAGCGCCTAGAAACAGCATATGACCGTTGCCCTGGCCATGACATTAACATTTTGCTAGGAGATTTTAATGCAAAAATCGGAAGGGAAAATATCTTTGGCCCCACCGTCGGAAAATTCAGCCTTCATGAAGAAACATCCGACAACGGCATGAGGTTGATTGACTTCGCGGCAGCAAAAAACATGGTAGTTAGCAGCACCAGATTCAAGCATCTCGATATACACAAGGCCACCTGGATTTCTCCTGATCAAGTAACGAGAAATCAAATTGATCATGTTGTGATAGACGGAAGGCATTCATCCAGTGTTTTAGACGTCCGATCGAACCGAGGAGCGAATATCGATTCGGACCATTACCTTGTGGCAGCCAAGGTACGCACCCGTCTTAATGTTGCAGCAAAGGTGCGATCTAATACAACACGGAAACTCGACGTCGAAAAGCTGCAAACACAACAGGTAGCCGAGGCCTACTCCGCTCAACTTACCCATCTGCTTGAAGAAAGCACTTCTTGTCCCGATAATAGTATAGAAGCACAATGGCAAAGAATTGCCCACTCCCTACAAACTGCAGCAAAAAGAACAATTGGGTACCAAAAACCACCACCAAGAAACCCATGGTACGATCAGGAGTGTCGTAATGCTACTGATGTGAAAAACGCAGCGTGTAGGGCAACCCTGCAGACAGTAGCAACACGTAACGTGATGGAGAATTATCGGGAGAAAAGGAGAGAGGAAAAAGAACAAGAAAAACGTGAGCTTGAGCAAATCAAGATGTAAAGGAGTCAGAATGAAGTCCGGAAATTTTACCAACGAGTAAAACACCAAAGGCTTTGGTGCAGGCACATACTCCTGTAGAGATGAAGGAGGAAACCTGGTGACAGATACAGACAGCGTGTTGAGGATCTGGAAGGAGCACTTCGAAAAGCTACTAGTATCAAATAGTGGCGATGAAGAAGATACACCAGAACCAATAAGAGATGATGGTATAGAGTGTATACCACCTAGCCAAGATGAGGTCATAAAAGCAATTAATCGGCTCAAGAACAACAAAGCAGCAGGAGCCGATGGGTTACCAGCCGAACTATTCAAGACTGGTGGCCAGATGCTGGTCAGGAGCATGCACCAGCTGATTAACACAATTTGGCTAGATGAATGCATGCCCAATGATTGGAACCTCAGCATCCTGTGTCCCGTGCACAAAAAAGGAGACAAGACGATATGTGCCAACTATAGAGGAATAAGTCTCCTTCCCATCGCATATAAAGTGCTATCCAGTGTGCTGTGTGAACGATTGAAGCCAATGGTCAATGACATCATCGGACCATACCAATGCGGCTTCAGACCTGGCAAATCCACCATTGACCAGATTTTCACTCTGCGCCAAATCCTGGAAAAGACCCACGAAAAACACATCGACACATACCACCTATTTGTAGACTATAAAGCCGCATTCGACAGCCCTACCCGTTCAGAGGTGTTTAAAGCCATGTCTGCGTTCGGCATTCCTGCAAAATTAATACGGCTATGCAGGATAACATTAAGTGGCACAAGGTCAGCCGTTAAAGATAGGTCCTTTCCTACTTTAACGGCTGACCTTGTGCCACTTAAAGTTCAATACCGAACGAGGATTCAGACAAGGTGACAGTCTGTCGTGTGATCTTTTTAACATCCTACTGGAAAAGGTCATACGAGACGCAAAGGTGAACAGAAATGGCACTCTGTACACCAAACAACATCAGTTACTCGCCTACGCC
>NW_026884185.1:0-112503 GCF_032173495.1 Musca vetustissima
TCTTTATGTCACAATTATTTGTTTTGATTTTGTTGTGCTTTTCACAGTTGGTCGTAGCGTCTGTTCGGCTGGCTGGCTGGCTGCTGCTGCTCTTATTGGCCTCCTGATATTGGCCTTGTCTTCCAAGGTGGTCTGATTTTTTGTTGTTCTCTGTTGTGCTTGCCATTGACATGTGGTCATCAAGTTATGGACTCATCGCGTTTTCGCTAGTGAGCGATTGCTGCAGTTCTTCTTTTTTAATTTTTGTCATATTTCCTGTTTGCCACCACTTGACTTTATCATTCAGTCAGTCATTCATTCATTTATGTCAATAAGTCAATTTAATGCTTGGCTACGAGAAAAACGACAACGTTCAGTTGCCACTTTTTGTTGTTCACTTAGCCTGGCTATCGGCTGGCGTTAATAACCATGCTGAGCTTTTGTGTGTTTTTGCGAAAATCCTTGGGGCATGATTCGTCCATTATTAATGACTGGGGTCAAATGGCTTTCTGTCCACTGTCTAGGAAGTTGATAAACGTATTTGTTTGACCACAATAACAATGACGGTAATTGGAGGCCATCAACCAGAGACAAAGGTTGACTACCTCATTGCAAAGCGGGACAATTTTTTGCTACAAAAAAGAACAAATATGGATTAAAATTCAAAATATTTTTAGGGACTATCTACGGGCGTGGATTTTTAAAATATTTTTAGGGACTATCTACGGGCGTGGATTTTTAAAATATTTTTAGGGACTATCTACGGGCGTGGATTTTTAAAATATTTTTAGGGACTATCTACGGGCGTGGATTTTTAAAATATTTTGTGGATTTATAAAAAATATTTTTTAGAGACCATCCGAGGATTTTTATACCCTTCACCACACTGTGGTACAGGGTATTATGTCTTTGTGCATATGTTTGTAACAGGCAAAAGGAAACGAGATAGGCACATGATTCCTCTTGAGAATATGTATAGAATCACTTTTTAAGTCGATTTATGCATGTCCGTCCCTCTGTCCATGTTAAATTGTAAACAAAGTACAGGACGCATTTTTTTATTAGAATTGGATGAAATTTGGCACAGCTCATTTATTTGGCCCAAAGACGAACCGTATTGAAATTGAAAAAACAAATCGGCATAACGAAATTTCGCATAACGTACTGAATTGGGTCCTGAAGTTTCGTTGAAATCGGTTCAGATTCCCATATATATTTTCGTCCGATTTTACGTAAATGGTGCGCCAAAGCCTCTTTATATATCCTTCGATTTGCACGAACTTTGGCATAACGTACTGAAATAAGTCTAGAAGGATGTGCGTCAAATTTCGTGAAAATCGGTTCAGATTTAGATATAGCTCCCAAATATTGTTCCGTCCGATTTTAAGTAAATAGTGCACCAAAGTCCCTATCTATCCTTCGATTTGCTCGAAATTTGGCAAAGCGTACTGAATTGAGTCTAGAATGATAAGTGGTAAGTTTTGTTGAAATCGGTTCAGATTTCGATATAGCTCCCATATATATTTTCGTCCGATTTGAGGTAAAAGGTGCAGCAAAGTCCCTTGATATCATTCGATTTTCACGAAATTTGGCATAGCGTACTGAATTAAATCTAGAATGATGTGTGTTTTGATTCGTGAATATGGGTTCAGATTTAGATATAGCTCCCATATATATTTTTGTCCGATTTTATGTAAATGATTCACTATTGTCCCTATATATTCTTGGATTTACACGAAATGTCCCTTTATATTCTTCGATTTGCGCGAAATTTGGCAAAGCGTACTTTCGTGAAGATCTGTCCAGAATGGTAAGTGGTAAGTTTTGTTGAAATCGGTTCAGATTTCGATATAGCTCCCATATATAGTTTCGTCCGATTTTATATAAATAGTGCGCCAAAGCCCCTATATATCCCTCGATTTGCACGAAATTTGCCATAACGTACTGAAATAAGTCTAGAACGATGTGCGTCAAATTTCGTGAAAATCGGTTCAGATTTAGATATTGCTCCCATATATGTTTTCGTCCGATTTTAGGTAAATGGTGCACCAAAGTCCCTTGATATCCTTCGATTTGCACGAAATTTTGCACAGCGTACTGAATTGAGTCCAGAATGATAAGTGGTAAGTTTCGTTGAAATCGGTACAGATTTCGATATAGCTCCCATATATATTTTCGTCCGATTTTATGTAAATGGTGCGCCAAAGTCCCTATATATCCTTCGATTTGCACGAAATTTAGCATAGCGTACTAAATTAAGTCTAGAGTGATGTGTGTTAAGTTTCGTGAAAATCGGTTCAGATTTCGATATAGCTCCAATTTACATAAATCAGACGAAAATATATATTTTCGTCTGATTTATGTAAATTCCCTTTATATCCTTCGATTTGCCCGAAATTTGGCAAAGCGTACTGAATTAAAAGTTGAATCATGTGTGGCAAGTTTCGGGAAAATCGGTTTAGATTTCGATATAGCTCCCATATATATTTTCGTCCGATTTTATGTAAATGATGCACCAAAGTGCTTTGATGTCAATCGATTTGCACGAAATTTGGCAGAGTGTACTGAATTGAGTCTAGAATGATGTGTGGTAAGTTTCGGGAAAATCGGTTTGGATTTCGATATTATTTTACATATGTACCATATACCCAAAGTGGTGAAGGGTATCATATAGTCGGCCCAGTCCGATTTTACTACTTTCCTTACTGGTTTTAAAATATTTTTTAAGCACCTGAGATAGGCGAAGATATTTAAAAACATTCTTTAAGCACCTCAAACAGGCATGTATTTTTTAAATATATTTTGAGGCACCTCAGACAGGCGAAGATTTTTTAAAAATAATTGTTCAGGGATCATGATTTTTGTATTTTTCCAAAGTCCATTGAGTTGTTTCGTCAGAAAAAATTGCCTCAGTGGATTAAGTCCTGCTAATGATTTCAGTATCTCAATATGTAGCCCGCTCTGAACTCAAAACTGGACACGGAAACCAACAACAACAGAATATACACAACTATTTTGTCAACATTTTATAAATCGTTGTAAAAATTTGTTCCGCTCAAGACAACAGCATTTTTTTGTTTTTGTTTCGAAATGGACAAATTGATTAATTGCATAAGTGCACACATGACACACAAGAACACGAATAGCGAATAGTGACAGCAACTGTAACAACAAACAGTTACACTCTACCAACTGCAACAGTTGCAACAAATGCCACGTCACCAAGCGGCAGCAACTACAAAACGAGACAAACCTTCGAAATGACAATATTTCACATCATTCATGACCACAGAAAAACAAAAACTGAAAACCTAGGAGAAGACGGGTCGATGGAATAATGGAAGACAAAGTGAAGAACTTCAATTTAAGGAACTCCTAAATCTATGCGCAAAATGTTGTGCAAGTGACAGGCGTTGACTTGAAGACCGACTCTAGGACTGAAACGAAAGAAAAACGTCGCTTGAGTCAAGCCTATGATTGCTTTCATGTTTTCCCAAAGCTGGACTTGAAGTTACTGGCTGTCCATTGGAGTTGTTGCTGTCGTTGTTGTTACAGTGTCGGCTTCAACACCAGTGAGTGTCACTTTTTCGGCTCAGCTGTCTATTTAAATTACCGATCATATATCTTTCATGTTTCTGTTCCCGCTTTTCTGTGAGTTTGCTTCGTGGTGTTGCTCCTTTTGTTTCCATCGCTTAGCGGCGCGATATATGTTTGCCATTTTCACTTTGAGTCATTCACACTCTGTCACAGAGTGACTGGAAATGTTTTGACATCAAAAATCGTAATAAATGGCTAAGAGACACATCAACCGACAGCTAGGGTTGCTCAGCTAACTGGCTGGCAGACAGACAGACACACCGACTGACAACTGAATGGAGTAATAAGGCTGATGGTTGGATGGATGGCTGGCTGGACGAAGGGCGGCATTTGCCAATTTAATGCCATATTGCAAAAGTAGTCCTTCATCACACCAACAGTCTGCGCAATCTCCTTGCCATTTTTCCAAGCCATGCAATTTTGCGGTCACTTTCAAAGGGAATCGTTTAACGAATTTTTTTAACAACTTTATTTTCTCAAGCCAAAACCGCAATGACTGAACGAACTTCTTTCTATAGTTTGTTTTTGAAACAAATGACATCGCAAATTAATTAATGACTTTGGAAATTATAGAGGAGGTTTTGATGCATCTATGGCATACAAATTTGTCGTGTTTTGATTTACATGCATGTTTGAGATGGGAAAATATTCAGTTCAGTGATTCTTACATTTTCATATAAAAAATTCGATCACGGAGGAGAGTTTTTTCCCTGATCCTTGTGAAAAATTAAAAAAGTCTTTAAGTTCAGCGAACTAACTTTCTAAACTCTCAGAATCCGGTGTGCATTCAAAAAAGTCGGCTAGTAGGTTTAATATTTGAAAAAATTAAATACTCAATTACTCAAATTGGAAACGGGGCTTGAAACTCCAACATACCGAAAATTATGTTGAGGAGATTTTCTCTACAATATCAATCCAAAATAGAACAAATAAAAAAATTGAAAAGTTCAAGCCTTTGATTATATCCATTCTTAAGGGAACCCCCCCATCTCGATTTGAATTTTTCAAGATTTTCAATGGGCTGGCAAATCAATACCAATGCTTGTTAAGGTTTGTAACTTTGCACATATGTAATTGAAGATTTAAAAGAGAAGAAAAATAAATTACAAAAAATTTTTGTTATTGTTTTTTGCAATTAAAGAAAAGTCCATGATAACTCCTCACTGGAAAATCGGAATCCGTATGAACTAGGATTATTGACTTCGCTCTAAAATTAACAAAATGGTGGACCTTTGAAAAAATATTTTTGGAAAATCGCCGATTTTTTACCAAAAACCAAGTTGAAAAATAAGGAAGATCTTCATCGATTGGCTTTATCCTAGTTCATACGATAGCTATACACTCACAGAGAAACGTGTAAAAATTTGAAATCGATTGGGTTGTTAGTTTTTGAGTTATCGTGCCCGCCATTCGCAAAAGAGAAAAATACGTTTAAAGTTTGAGAATCACTCTTGCCGTCACTTGATGCATACACAATAAATCGGCTATATCTTCAAGAGTTCTTGAGATTTTCACTTGAAATTTTGCAGTTCGAATCTACACTAATTCAAGAATGTCCGAATTAGTGTAGATTCGAATTAAATCAAAAATAATTTTGACGTCGAGAATGGGGAATGACCTCTGCTCTTCTATAAGCATCTTGATATTTGTTTATATCAACACTTCTCCCTCGTCCTTAAAAAAAAGACTTTAAAAAATCCACGCTTGTTTCGGATACGTGAAAAATATTTTTAAAACATTCGAGCTTGTTTCTGGTACAGAAAAGTCTGGTTTAGGGACCTCTCACGGATTGTTTGGAAATGTTTACCACATGTAGTCCGAGGGGCCCTGAAGTCGGTATTTTCGAAGATATGCCCTTCCAATGTTCCGTTGAGACCCTTTTATTTTCTCGTGTTTTTATACCCTTCACCACACTGTGGTACAGGGTATTATGTCTTTGTGCATATGTTTGTAACAGGCAAAAGGAAACGAGATAGACACATGGTTCCTTTTGAGAATATGCATAGAATCACTTTCTGAGTCGATTTATGCATGTCCGTCCGTCCGTCCGTCCGTCTGTCCGTCTGTCCGTCTGTCCATGTTAAATTGTAAACAAAGTACAGGTCGCATTTATGATCCGAATAGGATGAAATTTGGCATAGGTCACTTATTCGGCCCAAGGACGAACCCTATTGAAATTGGGAAAAATCGGTTCAGATTTAGATATAGCTCCCATATATATATTTAACCGATTTAATGTAAACGGTCCCTATATATCTTTCGATTTGCACGAAATTTGGTACAGCCTAATCATTTAGGTCTAGAATGATGTCTGCCAAGTTTCGTGAAAATCGGTCCAGATTTAGATATAGCTCCCATATATAGTTTCGTCCGATTTCATGTAAATGGTGCCCCAAAGTCCCTATATATCTTTTGATTTGCACGAAATTTGGTATAACGTGCTGAATTAAGCCTAGAGTGATGTATGCCAAGTTTGGAGAAAATCGGTCCAGATTTAGATATAGCTCCCATATATAGTTTCGTCCGATTTCATGTAAATGGTGCCCCAAAGTCCCTATATATCTTTCGATTTGCACGAAATTTGGTACAGCCTAATCATTTAGGTCTAGAATGATGTCTGCCAAGTTTCGTGAAAATCGGTCCAGATTTAGATATAGCTCCCATATATAGTTTCGTCCGATTTCATGTAAATGGTGCCCCAAAGTCCCTATATATCTTTTGATTTGCACGAAATTTGGTATAACGTGCTGAATTAAGCCTTGAGTGATGTATGCCAAGTTTGGAGAAAATCGGTCCAGATTTAGATATAGCTCCCATATATAGTTTCGTCCGATTTCATGTAAATGGTGCCCCAAAGTCCCTATATATCTTTCGATTTGCACGAAATTTGGTACAGCCTAATCATTTAGGTCTAGAATGATGTCTGCCAAGTTTCGTGAAAATCGGTCCAGATTTAGATATAGCTCCCATATATAGTTTCGTCCGATTTCATGTAAATAGTGCCCAAAGTCCCTATATATCTTCTGATTTGCACGAAATTTGGCATAACGTACTGAATTAAGCCTAGAATGATGTCTGCCAAGTTTCGTGAAAATCGGTCCAGATTTAGATATAGCTCCCATATATAGTTTCGTCCGATTTCATGTAAATGGTGCCCCAAAGTCCCTATATATCTTTTGATTTGCACGAAATTTGGTATAACGTGCTGAATTAAGCCTTGAGTGATGTATGCCAAGTTTGGAGAAAATCGGTCCAGATTTAGATATAGCTCCCATATATAGTTTCGTCCGATTTCATGTAAATGGTGCCCCAAAGTCCCTATATATCTTTCGATTTGCACGAAATTTGGTACAGCCTAATCATTTAGGTCTAGAATGATGTCTGCCAAGTTTCGTGAAAATCGGTCCAGATTTAGATATAGCTCCCATATATAGTTTCGTCCGATTTCATGTAAATAGTGCCCAAAGTCCCTATATATCTTCTGATTTGCACGAAATTTGGCATAACGTACTGAATTAAGCCTAGAGGGATGTCTGCCAAGTTTGGAGAAAATCGGTCCAGATTTAGATATAGCTCCCATATATAGTTTCGTCCGATTTGATGTAAATGGTCCACCAAAGTCGCTAAATATCTTCCGATTTGCACGAATTTTGGCATAACGTACTGAATTGAGTCTAGAATGATGTCTGCCAAGTTTCGTGAAAATAGGTCCTGATTTAGATATAGCTCCCATATATAGTTTCGTCCGATTTCATGTAAATGGTGCACCAAAGTCCCTATATATCCTTCGATTTGCACGAAATTTGGCATAACGTACTTAATTGAGCCTAGAATGATGTCTGCCAAGTTTCGTGAAAATCGGTCCAGATTTAGATATAGCTCCCTTTTATTATAGATTGATTTTAAGTAATTGACGTACTAAGGTACCAATTGGAATAAAACGTTCTGAAAGTTGTATAACCTAACCTGTGACAAGTTTGTTTGAAATCGCTCAATATTTGGATAGAGCTTCCATATATATTTTCGCCCGATTTCTAGTAAATTGGGCATCAAACTCCTCATGTTAGTCAGATTGACATCAAATTTTGCACAACTTAAAAAATTGAGCATAGAATTACGTAGTTGCGTTTTCTAGAAGTGCAGACATAGCCCAACGGATGACCTATTTATATTTGTTTGACGTCGATTGACATACTTTATGGATAGATCTAGGTAGATTCACATTTAGATAAATATCACATTTTTTTCATCCAATTTTATGTTATAGTCCTGCTTAATATACCCATAGTGGTGAAGGGTATCATATAGTCGGCCCCGTCCGACTTTACTACTTTCCTTACTGGTTTTTAATTCACTATGGAAAATAAAAACATATTTTAAAATATCCACCGATGATTCTGGATGTTGAAAAATATTTTTTGTAAGTCCCCGCCTGTGATGTAAGTTTCTGAAAATATAGGGTCGTTAAAACTATTTGTTTCAGCTGGAGACTCTCTGCATCAGCTCTTCTATAGAGACTCTCTGCTTCAGCTCGTCTATAGAGAGACTCCCTGTCAGCTCGTCTATAGAGACTCCCTGTCAGCTCGTCTATAGAGACTCCCTGTCAGCTCGTCTATAGAGACTCCCTGTCAGCTCGTCTATAGAGACTCCCTGTCAGCTCGTCTATAGAGACTCCCTGTCAGCTCGTCTATAGAGACACCCTGTCAGCTCGTTTATAGAGACTCCCTGTCAGCTGGTCTATAGAGACTCCCTTCCACCGCTCTTCTACTATGAAGACCCCAAGCTTCACATAGTCTATAGTTACTTCGTGCTTCAGCTCGTCTTTAGAAACCTCAGTCCTTCTACGAAAACTCTCTTCTACCCCTTCTACCCCTTTTGCGATTAGTTGCGACTTTTCTATCTCCAAAGACAATACTAAAAAATACACATATCACTTTCCATCATCATCCTACACGCTAAAGTGAACATCCTGACCAATGTTAACATCTCTGTCGAGACTGAGAACAAAGCACACCCAATTTGTAGCCTAGTTTAAGGTAAAGCACGAATTCGAAAAAAATTAAATAAATAAAACCTAAACTAAATCAACAACAGTCATCCAGGCGTCACAGAGCAACTGGTGGCTATGGTGTTCACTAGGTTGGATGATCTTTTAGTCCCCAGACCGAGGAGAAAAAAACAGCAAGCGAGCAAATAGATGAAAACTGCACTGGACACAACCACGCTTGGAAAAAAATTCAGAGTAAAAAAATGAAAAACATATTTTTTTCTTTTTGTAGAGGTTGGTAGATGACGAAGAAAAACACAAAAACCCCAACCAATGTCAATTGTTGGCAAGAATGTTCTTGTGTTTTTTTACGAGAAGACGAACACAATATAATGCCCAAATGGGCGTGTGTGCTCCAATGCCAAGGTTTGATGACATGCCATGCGAATGTGTTGCATCCAGCTGTCCATCATTTTGAGAGTCGTATTTGGGCCACAAGTTACTGGGGAGCGAAAGCTCTGACCAAGGCTGGCCTGGCTCCTCATCTCAGCATATTCTCTGGGCACAGATCTATGCAGTGGTAGCGACAGAAGCTGCTGCAAATGTTCGACTGCCTCAACTTAACACTCGTCAAATGTTCGCATGTAACTTGTCAGCAACGAATGACACTCGCGCCAAACATGCTGCTTGACCAACGTTGCAGGGGCAGCATGCTGTTTGCTGTCTGAATGAATGGACCAAATATCTTTGGGGAACCGGGCGCTTGGTGATGGGTTGTTGGTTTTTTTTTATTCTCTGTTTTTTTTTTTTTTTGGCCATGCGTTTTCTTCATTGCCATTTATGTTGGGGCTGCATCATCAAATGTAGTTCAAGCCACAACGTTGTTTTTTCTCCCGGTGTTGGGGGGTTTTTTGTGCCACCTAGTCCAGTGTGGTGGTCATCTTTCATAATATTTGAGTTCTCAGCATTTGTTATTATTTGCCGTTTTTTTGCTGTCCGTACATTTTTCAGAGGTTTTCAAGTACCTACTTGCTTTTTAATGCGAAGAGTTGAGTGCTGCTTGCAAAGTTAACCAAACTCATCATATTTTTGTTCACTCTTTTTGTTGTTTGTGTGTTTTGTACATTAATGTTGTTAAAGCTGGTGTTAGTGCGGTTTATGTACTTTGTTGTTGTTGTTGTTAGCTCAGTTTTGTGGGTTATGATTTTTTACAACAGATTTTTTTGTCCGTTATCATTTTTTCTCTGCTTGGAATTTTGTGTTCTGTTTGCTGTTATTCGTTTTTCTGTTACAAATTACAAACCTTGTCATGATAAAATTCAAAAGTAGTTCATCTTTTGCCACCCTTCTCCATTTAAACGCCATCACCTTTCTACACCAGTTACCAAGTCACTGACCTTCGACACGTTGCTACTTAAAGTTTAAGTGGAAAATGTTGTAATTTTTTGCAGTTAAAAAATATAATAGAGGAACTAATTTTTTCTGTGTGTAATTTTGTAATAGGTATCTCTTAGATTATAACTGTTTCAAGTCTAAAAGCCAAATTGTGTTACTTTTGTTGGGTGCCTTTTTGGAACTTTGAACTTTACATCAATTTGTAATGGTTTTATCTGAAATATCAATTAACTATTTCCCAACCATTTTTTAAGGGAGACCAAGGAGTATTACATAAATAAATAGAGCTATGGACAAGATGAAGATCAATGAATTTTTATAGACGGCTGACGAAATTAATCTGGGAGCCTCTGTAGACGAGCTGAAGGTGGGAGCCTCTGTAGACGAAATGAATCAGAGATGTTCTATTGACGACATGAAAGCGTGTGCTGGCTTATGAGATTTTCTATAGAAGCACTGAAGCAGTGAGTCTCTATGGATGATCTGAAAAAGTTAGGTAGGAAGACGTTCTGAGTCTCTATAGACGAGCTGAAGGGATTCTCTATAGACGAGCGGCGGAAGGGAGTCTCTATAGACGAGCTGAAGGGAGTCTCTATAGACGGGCTGAAGGGAGTCTCTATAGATGGCTGAAGGGAGTCTCTATAGACGAGCTGAAGGGAGTCTCTATAGACGAGCTGAAGGGAGTCTCTATAGACGAGCTGTAGGGAGTCTCCATAGACGAGCTGAAGGGAGTCTCTATAGGACGAGCTGAAGGAAGTCTCTATCGACGAGCTGAAGGGAGTCTATATATGACGAGCGGAAGGAAGTCTCTATGGACGAGCTATATAGGACGAGCTGAAGGGACTCTATATAGGACGAGCTGAAGGGAGTCTCTACGGACGAGCGGAAAGAAGTCTCTACGGACGAGCGGAAAGAAGTCTCTACGGACGAGCGGAAAGAAGTCTCTACGGACGAGCGGAATTGAGTCTTTATAGACGATCTAATGCAGGGTGGTCTCCATAAGCGGGCTGAAGAATTGGTACTTCTGCAGACGAGTTGAGGCAGGAGAAGGACGAACGAAAAAATTTGGTGGTACAGCAAATGGGATATATCGGTCCATGTTTTGGTGTTGATATCATATAATGGTCCCGCCCAATTTTCCGTACTTTGAATGTTCCAATCAATTTTCTTGAAGGTTTAAAACAAATTTTCATAGATTTTTTAATCATGTTGGGTCTATATCGGAATATAGGCATCCACATAAAGGTTCCGCCCCGTTTTCGGTATTTTGAAGGTTTTATGCGGATTTTCCCACAGAAATGAATGCTTTGTACATTTTAGGATTTTAAGGGTGATTTGCATTCATACAGAAAATTGTCTTAACATAGCCCCGTATAAATGTACCAATCTTCGGTATTTTAAGAAGTTAGTTAAGATATAGCCTTGACATATTGATATTACTCCTATCGGGCCACGGTACCCCCAAATATTCGATCTTTTAGTATTTATACCCTACACAAGTATGTTGTCAGGGTATAATAGCTTTGTGCAGTCCCAAGAGTTTGTAGCGCCGTGAAATATTGGTCCTAGACCCACCTCTAAGTATACCGATCATCATATCTCGACTAGCTGAGTCGACCTGGACATGTGTGTCCGTTCGTCTGTACATTATAATTTGTAAACACGATACAGGACACAATTATGGAACAATCTTCACGAAACCAAAGAAGATCCATTTTTTGTCAGTTATTCTTATCACTCTAGAAGCCACAATTATGATCTGAGCATTTTACACAAGGAAGGTAATTTGGCCAGAATAAGCATGACAGTTTTGATGAAGATCTGCCAATATTTAGTGGGTTAAATTGACCCCGCTAAATGAGCCCACAAAGCAAATTTTGGGTATATAGGTATATAAGTACAGCCCCTACATAAATGTCCCGATCTCTTTTCATTATGTTATAAGTCTTGGCCGTAATTATCCACTGAATTGACAGCAATATGACATTCTAGGATCTTGGAGGGTGAGAAGCATATTTGCCAACATAGTTCAATAAAAAGACAATAACAGGTCCCGAACGAATTTTGAATACACTTTGATTATTTTCAACACTTAGAGGATTTAATTTTATATGTAAATCTTTCCACATATTTTCCTCTTTAACGACATTTCCATCTATTGACATTTACATTCATTCACTAATGAAAGTAAAACTCAATTAACGCTGTGACACAGTATTACAGAAGAAGAACAGCAACAAGAAAAATACCAAAGATATTTGCAAGCCAATGGCACCTTTAGCGATAGCTATGAATCCGTGTGATACAATCACAATATCACACTGTGACAACTCATCTGCGATGGCATTAACGTCAGTGTCGGCGGTCATCATTTCCATCATCGCTGTCGTCGTCTTTCTCATCTTCATTTTCCATCTACTTTACAGAGATCAGAGCAAATGTTTTTCAGAATGAAATGAATTGTAGTGGACTTCAAAGTGAAATGGCAGTGGACAGACATGGAGCGACCAACCGACCAGCAATGACTTGACATGGTTCATGTTGCTAATATGAACACACACATACAGTCACACAAACACACACATCATCCGCCATGCCAACAGTTTGTTTCATTTAATTTCATTCCAAATGCTGTCAAAATGAAGTTAACAATCAAAAAGGAAAGAAAGCATAGCGCCTCAGATGTTAATCGTTGAACTAAAAGGGGAGATGGAGAAGAGGATGCTGAGAAAGGTACCACCACGACAAAACATTTAATAAAATGTGAATTGTGAAGACATGCCGCCAACTGGGTGCGTGTATTCTCACATTCAACCGAAATGATCTACTTCTGGCAAAACTCATCTTCTTGTCCAACAAGTAGCAAGCGGATGTCTCAAACAATAACAACAACAATACAAACAACAAATGTCCCATGTTTGTTGTGCGTGGATATTGTACTTACATTGAAGTTATTGTTGTTGTTGTAGAGCGGTCAGTTCTAAGAACGTTTAATTTCTTTTAAGATTAAATGTTGGCACGAAACAATTATTAAAATCCAAATGACAGTGGGTTAATTAGGGTAATCTTCGTTAGATCGAAAACCGTAATAATGTGCTCATGGGTAACAAACAAGTCGTCCTTCAATTATTCAATTTCAGGATCACTGGAGCCACATTAAAAATGTGTTAAAAGTTCATCGGAACAAAAGGATCGATTTTTTAAAGGCTATATTTTTCTGGGACCAAAACAGGCATACATGTTTTAACTCGTCCCGGTATCGGTATTTGGCAAAGTGATTGTAATTTGGCATTCTGGGTATTTGATGGGACATTAAAAAACCAGTAAGGAAAGTAGTGAAGTCGGACTGAGCCATCTATATGATACCCTTCACCGCTTTGAGTATATTCTACATAGTCTCCTAACAGACAGTCGCATTTTCAAAAGATCTATATGAACTTTGGTGTACCATCAACTTTAAATTGGACGAAAATATATATGGGAACTATATCTAAATATGAACCGATTTTCCCGAATACTTAGAAAGGTATTTAGAGATTTTGGCGCACCATTTACCTTAAATCGGACGAAAATATATATGGGAGCTATATATAAATCTGAACTGATTTTCACGAAACTTAGCACACGTCAATATAGACTCAGTTCAGTACGCTATGCCAAATTTCGTGCATATCGAAAGGTATTTAGAGACTTTGGCGCACCATTTACTTTAAATCGGTCGAAAATATACATAGGAGCTATATCTAAATCTGAACCGATTTTCACGAAACATCGCACACATCATTTTAGGCTTAATTCAGTACGCTGTGCCAAATTTCGTGCATATCGAAAGGTATTTAGAGACTTTGGCGCACCATTTACTTTAAATCGGTCGAAAATATACATAGGAGCTATATCTAAATCTGAACCGATTTTCACGAAACTTAGCACACATCATTCTAGACACAGTTCAGTATATTATGCAAAATTTCGTGCAAATCGAAAGATATGTAGGGCCTTCGATGCACCAATTACATAAAATCGGACAAAACTATATATGGGAGCTACATCTA
This sequence comes from Musca vetustissima, assembly GCF_032173495.1. Lineage (NCBI taxonomy): Eukaryota > Metazoa > Arthropoda > Insecta > Diptera > Muscidae > Musca > Musca vetustissima. The sequence goes on from NW_026884185.1 coordinate 14,011, forward strand.
AATCTGAACCGATTTTCACGAAACTTAGCACACATCATTATAGATCCAATTCAGTACGCTATGCCAAATTTCGTGCAAATCGAAAGATATTTAGGGACTTTGGTGCACCATATATCTTAAATCAGAAGAAATTATATATGGGAGCTATATCTAAATCAGAACCGATTTTTACGACACTTCACTTAAATCATTCTAGGCCTAATTCCGTACGCTATGTCAAATTTCGTGCAAATCGAAAGACATATAGGGACTTTGGTGCACCATATACCTTAAATCGGACGAAATTATATATGGGAGCTATATATAAATCTGAACCGATTTTTCCAAAGTTCAATAGGGTTCGTTCTTGGGCCAAATAAATGAGCTGTGCCATTCATTCAAATCGGATGATAATTGCGACCTGTACTTTGTTTACAATTTAGCATCAAAAAACGGACGGAAATCGACTCAGAAAATGATTCTATGCATATTCTCAAAAGGAACCATGGGTCTATCTCGTTTCCTTTTGCCTGTTACAAACATATGCACAAAGACATAATACCCTGTACCACAGTGTGGTTAAGGGTATAAACAGACTAGGTAGATGTAATAGGATAAAAATCCTCCTTGAATTTGCGGAACTCGAGTCTTTGTGTGCTCATTTCCTCCTTATTTTATTGAACCGGATGCCAATTATAACAAGATTTGATTTTTCATCCTCGCAATATTCTACAAAAGTGTTGCTCATAACATTTTATGTGGGGTCCACAAAGACGAGAAATTGATATTTTAAAGTTTCATTGGTCTATTCTTAAGTTTACCCGTTTCTCGTCACTAAAACCCGATGTGTATGTATTATGTAGTACTGTCGGGTGTGGTCCGAATTAATTTCTAAAAACATGTGCAGTTATGCAAAATATGTCAAAACCATAAATTTCGATGGAAAAATAACCGGTTTTTCAAAATTTTGAACCGGATATTCAGATAAAAAAACCGGTTTCAATACCTTATATGTAAATCATTAGAAAGTTAGTAAAGAAACGTGCTAAATTTTCTGAACCGGATTATTATCGGATTATATTTATTACCTGCTTATCCGGTTCACATACTTAAAAACCCGGTTATTTTTGCCTCGAAATTTATTTTTTGACATATTTGGCATCTTATGGCGTAAATGTTCACTTCCGGAAGACATAATCCGGAAAAACTTGTCAGTGTAAGGAAGAAGAGCTGTTGATCTTTAATCCAATATTAATTCTATTGTTGGAAGAGGTCGAATATGGGATATATACAAAAATATCGTTAGGGGTCTATATATTTAAGCGATGTTTAGTCCAGTATAGTCGGACGCGGCTGACATTATGATACCCTACACAAGTACCCTACACAAGTACCTTTGAACTTTAACTTTCGGCGGATCTATATTCCGAGCATGGGCAATATTTGGCTCTATTTGCTATATTTGGACTAGAGGATGCAAATATGGCCAAATATTGCCCATGCTCGTAAAATAGATCCGTCGAAAGTTAAAGTTCAAAGGTACTTGTGTCTCAGGTTTGTAATGTCATTTTAGGGGTCCTTCAGAACAATAAACGAATATTTAATAGAGAATATAATTCAGAGACCATGCGAGCAATGGCCGAGTATTCAGTAAATCTTTTTACACCCTACACAACTATGTTGTCAGGGTATTATAGCTTTGTGCAGCCCCAAGAGTTTGTAACGCCGCGAAATATTGGTCCTAGACCCACCTTTAAGTATACCGATCGTCATATCTCGACTAGCTGAGTCGATCTAGACATGTGGGTCCGTCCGTCCGTTTGTCCATTATAATTTGTAAACACAATATAGGCCACAGTAATAGACCAATATTAACGAAATTTTGCATGTAGGAAGGGTTCGGCCCAATGAATACCCCTATTGTTTTTGGTAAAGATTGTTTAATATTTAGGGGATGAAATGGACCAAATAGTTAATTTTTGTCGGTTTTTGTGGTTGCTCTAGAGACCGCAATTATGGCCCAAACTTCGCGAATTTTTACATGGATCGGTCAACATTGAGCGCGTCAAATGGACCCTGACTTTTGTGTGGAAAATGACAAAATTTGTATTCTATGGCGTATATATTTGCCCATGAAGGACATAGACCCCAAGTGGAGTGGTTGACCTTTAAATTGATACCAATTATATTGTCGTATGTACTCAAATGTGGGAGTTACGCTTAAATATTAACAGATATTATTTAGTAACCCATTACCACACTAGAAGGCGGAAATATAGCACTGATCGCTTTGAAATTTTCCATGAGGTTCCAGTTATGGCCAAGGACAACGCCTATAACTTTCGGTGATGATTAGATTATAATTATGGGATGAAGTGGACCGAATACTATTTTTTGTGTTTTTTCGAGTCGATGTCAATAATAGGACGAATATCACAATACAGCCCACGGTAAAGGGAATTTGTAATGAATATGAATCTGTAATGTAATCGGGATAGATTGAGCAAATATCACGAAATATTGCCCAGGTTCGAAATAAACATCCACAGACAGATATAGTTTCGTGGTAGTTGTGTAGGGTATCGTATGGTCGGCCCCGTCCGACTATACTGCTACGCACACTGGTTTTTTTCTTTTCTTGTGGGACTTCGGAACAAAAAATATGGAATTTTTGTTAGAATATTTTTCAGAGAACTGCGTTAAATTTTTTTTAAATAATATTTCCTCTTACACTCAACCATTTGCGAAATTTGCAAATGCTTAACATTAAACTTCAAAATATTTCGTTTAATTTCGTTAGGCTGTCTGTATATAGGTATGCTGATGTGTTTGCCCAGAATAATCAGCCAAGTGATTATTCATTGCGGGAGCGTTTAAAATGATGAATTACATTTTAACTTGCAACATTGGCGGCATATTTAATGGTGTATCTTCCCGCCGACAGACAGATGAACACGCATACCTACTTACTCGCGATGAGCACTCGTACTTGTGTTGCAAACGCAACACAAGTTGTTGCAATAATTCTCATATGCCATGGTTTTGTGTTTTTCTGCGGCATGTCCAGTCAACCAACCATCTATGACTGGCACAAACAAAATGTTTCGCGAGAGAGGGAGAGAGAGGAAACTACTCTAAAAGTTCATGTTTATTCCTGACTGACTGTCTGTCTGTCCGTCCGTGCGCCTGTCTACCGGTTCATCCGCTTGTCCGCCTGCTACTTGGTTGGCTGGCTGCTGTCTTTCGTTCTTTCATTTTGACAGCAACAGCTGCTGCTAATAATTGCTTTTAATAAAACAACAAGACCAACAACAACTAAAACAACAACAACTCCACATCATGTTATTGCAACTGCAACAACTTTGAACAAGAACTGCAACTCTAACAAGAATGGCAGCCATCGGCCGTCGTGTTGTTGGCCATCATCTTCATCGTCATTATTATTATTATTATTGTGGGAAGCCACGTATTTTCCGTTATCGAAGAAAAAAATTATTAACAATGTGAAACAAATTTGTTTTTTATTTAATGAATTTTTATATTCGATTACATGTGGTTCGAAATCATCGTCGTCGCTGTTGTCGTCAAATTATACCAACCACTTCAAATTGGTGTTAACAACATGTTGGCAAATATGTTTTGTGTATGTTTCATATTTTATTGAAAATTTTGTATTTTAATTTTGAAACAACAAGTTAGTATTTTAAGGGGTTTTAAATTTGCGGCTTTGTAATTTTGTAAATTGCTTATAACAAATTAAATATTAAACAAGTAAAAAGTATGTTATGTTGGGCCCGGTGGAACTTTTTATACCCTCCACTATAAAGGATAACAATCAAAATGTCTTAAATTAATTGAGGGGGTCCTAGGAAAAATCTCATGTTATAATAGGACCTTGAACATAGCGAAAAATACTAATAAAAAAAATTCTCAAAATATCTAAGAGTGGGTCTACCGTTATATGCGGTTATAATATAACGGAGGTCAATATATATATATATATATTTTTTTTTTGGTAGTGAGATTTGGCAGACAATGAGAATACAAAATACCAAATTACAGCCTATTCGGTGGAAAACCCCCAAAATACCGAATATTGAAAGGTGCGGTAAAATGGGGGCTACCCTGAAACTTATGTCGGTATTAATAATTTTTAGATCGGAGATACGCTACACAATGAGAGCCTAAAATTCCAAATTAGATTAAAAAACTGAAACTAAAAACCTGAAACTCAATATTAATAATTTTTGGTACGGATATGTGTAATTCAATGTGGTGCACCATTTACATAAAATTGGACGAAAATAAATTTTGGAAGATATATCGAAATCTAAACCGATTTTCCTGAAATTCATCATTCTAGACTCATTTCAGTACGCTATGCCAAATTTCATGCAAATCTGAGGATATAAAAGGACTTTGTTGCACTATTTACCTAAAATCGGACGAATATATACATGAGAGCTATATCTAAATTTCAACCGATTTTCACTAAATTTAACACACATCGTTCTTGATTTAATTCAGTACGCTATGACATATTTCATGCAAATCGAAGTATATATAGAGTCTTTGGTACACCATTTACCTTAAATCTGACGAAAATATATATGGGAGCTATATCCAAATCTGAATCGATTTTCACGAAACTTAAAACACATCATTCTAGACTTAATTCATTACGCTGTACCAAATTTCGTGCAAATCGAAAGATATATATGGACCGTTTACATTAAATCGGACGAAAATATATATGGGAGCTATATCTAAATCTGAACCGATTTTTCCCAATTTCAATAGGGACAAATAAGTGACCTATGCTAAATTTCATCCAATTCGGATTATAAATGCGACCTGTACCGTGTTTACAATTTAACATCGACAGACAGACTGACGGACGGTCATGCATAAATCGACTCAGAAAGTGATTCTATGTATATTCTCAAAAGGAACCATGGGTATACCTCGATTCATTTTGCCTGTTACAAACATATGCACAAAGACATAATACCCTTACCACAGAGTGGTGAAGGGTATAGAAACGTTTAACACTTTTACCACTGAACGTAGCTATGTCGGGGGAAAAATCTTTTAAGGAAATGTCGATAAAAACGGGGAAATGATCGAAGTTTACCGGCATGTTAGTAGTCGTAACATCGCCCAGGAGCTGAAATCGGCCATAAAACTGTTTTAAACCATTAATTTCAGTACGTTTTGTCACTCAGCCTAGCTATGGGTCTTTAGTGTACCATTTACTTAAAATCGGACGAAAGTATATATATATATATGAGCTATATGTAAATCTGAACCAATTTCAAGAAAACTTGACACACGAAAGGTTATAGTAACATCAGTACATTGTACAAAATTGTGTGCCGGTCGGCCAAACTTTGTGTCTTCAGTGCACAATTTATATTAAATCGGACGAAAGTATATATTGAACCTATTTCCACGAAACTTAGCACACATCATTCTGGACCTAATTCAGTACCCTATGCCAAATTTCGTGCAAATCGAATGATATATTGGGACTTTGGAGCCCCATTTACCTTAAATTGGACTAAAATATATATGGGAGCTATATCTAAAATCTGACTCGATTTTCTCGAAACTTGGCGCACGTCATTCTAAACTCAGTTCAGTAAACAATGTAAAATTTCGCAAATCAAAATATATATAGGGACTTTGGTGTGCCATTTCCATTAAATCGGACGAAAATATATATGAGAGCTATATTTAAATCTGAACCGATTTTCACGAAACTTAGCACACATCAATCTGGACTCAATTCAGTACTCTATGCTAAATTTCGGACAAATCGAAAGTTATTTAGGAACTTTGGTGCCCCATTTACCTTAAATCTGACTAAACTATATATAAGAGCTATATCTAAATCTGAACCGATTTTCTTCAATTTCAATAAGGTTCGTCCTTGGGCCAAATAAGTGACTTTTGCCCAATTTCATCCAAATCGGATCATAAGTGCGACCTGTACCTTGTTTACAATTTAACATCTACAGACGGACGGACGGACATGCATAAATCGACTCAGAAAGTGATTCTATGAATATACTCAAAAGGAACCATGTGTCTATCTCGTTTCCTTTTGCCTGTTACAAACATATGCACAAAGACATAATACCATAATATAAAGAAGCTCGATGTTTGGGTGCCACACCAATTAACAGAAAAAATAGTATGGATCGAATTTCCATCTGCGAAGCATTGGTCAAACGGAATGGGATAGACCCATTTCTTAAACGGATGGTGACGGGAGATGAGAAATGTGATCCATTTACGATGTGCGAAAATGATAGCGGTCAAACAGCGGTGAAGCACGTCAGGCCAAACCAGGACTAACGGCCAGGAAGGTTCTGTTATGCATTTGGTAGGATTAGAAGGAAGTTATTTATTATGATTTGTTTCCATATGGTCAAACGCTAAGTTCTGATCTCTACTGTAAACAACTGAACATTTTGAAGATAGTAATTGACCGAAAACGACCAGAATTACCAACAGGAGAGGTGCCGTATTTCACGAGAACAAAGCTAGGCCAGGCACATCTACAGTGACACGCCAGAAACTTCGGGAGCTTGATTGGGAAGTTTCAATGCGTCCGCCATACAGTCCGGGCTTGACACCAAGCTATTATCATCTTTTTCTTGCATTGCAAAATTTCTTTAATGTTAAACAATTTTGTATCTGGGGAGTATTGTGAAAATCGACTACTAGAGTTTTTTTTGCAAATAGACAGCAGAACATCTTTGAGAGAGGCAACGATACATATTTGGCCCAAATCGCACATTCCGAAGCATGTTTAATAAAGTCCTATATTTCATATTAAAATAATGGATTTAATTTTCCCCAACCTAAGTATAATACCTTATGCAACTACCACTGAGCTTTAAGTTTCTGCTGATCTGTATTCCGATCCTGAGTATTATTTATCGATATTTGTACCCTTTTTGGACCGACTATCGATTAAAATCTCCTCTTTCTCACCCTGGCATATATTTCCGAATCATGTTTTCCCGGGACTTATTTTACACATACAAAGTTTGGTTCATTGGGACTTTGACCTTGATAATCATAGGTCAACAATTCTATTTAGCTTACCAGATCCCCTTCCCTGTAACATTTGTGACGTCCTGCGAATTATAGTGGCCCCTAGAGCGACTAGAAAATCAGAATAAAGTTTTCGCTCCATATCAGCCCATAAACTTCATCTGATCATCACCGAATATTATAGTCGTCATCCTTGATAATGGTACTGCCTAAGAATATCAAACTATGTAGACCCCTGTGAATATTTACGCATAACATCCACATACACCTATATACTTGGTATTAATTTCAAAGTCAACCACTCTTCTTATATATACTATCAACATCTCTGCTCTATATGCTTTGGGGATAAATATATACGTCATAGATTTGATTTTTTTCCTTTTTCAAACAAAAATCTTGGCCCATTTGAACCTCTAAATATTTACCGCTTACTATGAAAAGAGACCTTCAGAATTCTTTGTCAAATTCCTTTCTTCGTGTAAAATTTCGTGATGTTATAATGTCGTAATAGAGAGACCAAAGAGACCTCTAGAGAGACCAAAAACCCGTCAAAAATATTTTTTTTGTCAATGTAATTGAATACTAACTGATCATTTCCATAAAACCATAGCGATTTTTTGGTCCGAATCAAAGCGTGACGATTTGTGGCGTAGTCACGATATGACAATTGGTATACAAAAAAGTGGATCTAAGACCAATATTTCACGGCGTTACAAACTCTTGGGGTCACACAAATTTATTATAACCTCACAACATAGTTGTGTAGGGTATAATAAAACTATTTCATAAATTCTCCCAGAAATAAATCGTTTCACATTTAACATGGTACTGAAATTTGCAACTACAGACACACACACACTCTGACGCACAGTTGTCCTACAATAAAGAAATGCCAAAGTGCCAACCTTCTAAATTCTATTTGTGAACATTCATAAATCATAAAAAGTTACAACAAATAAATGTTGAAGCTATTGTGGGCACCTCATTTTACCCCGATTTGACCCCAAGCATACCTAGCCAACACACACGCACATAAAAATACTATGAAACTGTAACAACAAGTCATTCGTTGTTCAGTCATGATGGCAACCTAGCTGCCAGTCAGCATCTCAACCAACTATCCAACCAACCAGCCAAGCAAGCATCACCGAACCCATTCATTACAACAAGATGATGGATGTAGGGATGCAATTCTGGGGTAAACTACACAGCACAGCTAATGCAAAGACATATTATATAGCTGGCAACAGAATGTTATGAAATATTTCATATTTTTATTTTTTCACATGAATGTGTCACAGTGTGTGTGCGTGTGTGTTCATTCTTCCACATCTTCATTCAAAGTCCCACAATATTACCTTATATTCTAATTTCAGTAATAAAAATCATTCATTCTTTTATCACACTCACATGTCGAGCACTCTGTGGATTTTCAGCACAAACACAGACACACAAACGCATTTCAAGGGAGAATGTTGAAGACCTATATGACACACACACACACACTCACGCAGATTCACATTTGTGTAATACTTGTAAAAAATCGTATAAATGAAGTTTTATGACATTCTTTAGAATGAAAAGAATGTTTTCCCATGTGGACTAACAAAAACAACAACAACAACAAAATTAAATAAACTAATGCTTGTCAGGAAATGTTTATGACTATATTCAGAAAAAAACGAATGTAAACTAATATGAGTTTTAAGGTTAGAAATATAAAACATAGGGACAGGGATATATAAAATCCTGATTAAGAATGAGTGAATACTTTAATCATCGTTGTCGCTTTAGGCAAGTCCGCCCATCTATCTGTTGAAATCGCGATAGAGCTATCAGTATTGAAAATAGAGTTTTGAACTATTAGTACAACAAATATTATAAATAGGTCTACTTTACTTTTAGGTACCCACCAATATTAGGTATTTATACCCATTGTAATCAGACTCTAAAATTGGACTGGCTATTTTGAAGAATATATTTTCTAAATTAGGGGTGGTTTTTTTAAAGAATATTTTTCAGGTTTTAAAATAGGCATGGATTTTTTAAAGAATATTTCTTCGGGCTCTAAAACATAGCGTAATTTTTTTGCCAGTCCCTTTTTTTGTCAGGTCCTAGAATAGGCGTGGATTTTTTTAAATATTTTTTTTTGTCAGGATCTTGAATAGGCATGGATTTTTTAAAATAATTTTTGTTAAATAGGCGTGGATTTTTTAAAGAAAATTTTTGTCAGGCCCTAAAATAGGCGTGGATTTTATAAAGAAAATGTTTGTCAGGCCCTAGAATAGGCGTGGATTTTTTAAGAAAATGTTTGTCAGGCCCTAGAATAGGTGTGGACTTTTTAAAGAAAATTTTTGTCAGGTCCTAGAATAGGCGTGGATTTTTTAAAGAACATTTTTGTCAGGCCCTAGAATTGGCGAGGATTTTGTTGTTGTTTTTTGTGATCAAAGAAAAGTCCTTATTTTTGATGGCGGGCATGATAACTCCTCACTGGAACATCGGAATACGAAAATTCTAACGGTGTTAGAAAGAGTACAGGTCTGGCTCTCGTATGAACTAGGATTATTGATTCGCACAACAATTAACAAAATGGCGGAACTTTGATTTTTTTCTTGGAAAATCGCCTATTTTTTACCACAAACTAAGTTAAACCAGTGAGCGGAGCAGTATAGTCGGACGGGGCCGACCATATGATACCCTACATAACTTCCACGAAAATCTAACTTTCTATGGGTCTATATTCAGAGTTTTGGAAATATTTCGCGATCTAATTCTAATATTCAGTCCAGATTATCTTTACCGTGGGTTATGTTGTGATGTTGGGCTTTCAATTGTAATCTATATGTCGAATAGAATAAAACATAAATTCATCCCGAAATACAGCTATCAGCGCTGTATTTCCGCTCTCTAGTATGGTAATGGGATACTAAATAATATCTGAATGCGTAAGCACCTGTATATATTTACGTGTAACTCCCACTTCAGTACATACGACCATATAATTGGTATCAATTTAAAGGCCAACCACTCCTATTCAACATAAGATCAACTTCTCGGGTCTAGGTCCTTCAGGGGCAAATATATACGCCATAGAATACAAATTTTGTAATTTTTCACACAAAAGTCCCGCTATATATTGACCAATCCTTATCAAAACAGGCATGCTTATTCTTTGGCCCGATCCCCTTCTCCATGTAAAATTTCGCGATGTTTGAGCCATGATTGTGTCCTCTGGAGCGACCGAAAAAACGGACAAAAATTAAGTATTTGGTCCATTTCATCCCCTAAATATTAACCGATCTTTATCACAAACAATAGGGGTCTTCATTGGTCAGAACCCATCCTACATGCAAAATTTCGTGAAGATTGGTCCATAACTGTGGCCTGTATCGTGTTTTCAAATTATAATGGACAGACGGACGGACAGACGGACGGACACACATGTCTAGATCGACTCAGCTAGTCGAGATATGACGATCGGTATACTTAAAGGTGGGTCTAGGACCAATATTTCGCGGCGTTACAAACTCTTGGGGCTGCACAAAGCTATAATACCCTGACAACATAGTCGTGTAGGGTATAAAAATAAGGAAGTTCTTCACCGATTGGCTTTATCCCAGTTCATACGAGAGCTATACACTCCCAGAGAAACGTGTCAACATTTGGAACCGATTGGATTATTACTTTTTGAGTTATCGTGCTCGCCATTCGCAAAAGAGAAAAACGCGTTTTAAGTTTGAGAAGCCTTAAAGGTTCAAGGTTTCTTGAGATTTTCACTTGAAATTTTTTAGGGACATTCTTGAATTAGTGTAGATTCGAATTAAATCAAAAAAAAAATTTACCCCGAGAATGGGGGGTCCCCTTAAAGAACATTTTTGTCAGGCCCTAGAATAGGCGTGGACTTTTTAAAGAACATTTTTGTCAGGCCCTAGAATAGGCGTGCCATGCATGTCGGTCCGTCCGTCTGTCTGTCCATGTTAAATTGTAAACAAAGTACAGGCCGCATTTATGATTCGAATTGGATGAAATTTGGCACAGCTCATTTATTTGGCCCAAGGACGAACCCTATTATAATTGGGAAAAATCTGTTCAGATTCAGTGTAGCTTCCATATATATTTTCGTCCCATATATATGTTGGTGCACCAAAGTCCCTATAAATCTTCCAATTTGCACGAAATTTGGCTCAGCGTACTAAATTCAGCCTAGACTGATGTGTGCAAAGTTTCGTAGAAATCGGTTATGATTTAAATATAGTTCCCATATATATTTTCGTCCGATTTAAGGTATATGGAGCAACAAAGTCCCTATAAATATCCCGATTTGCACGAAATTTGGCACATCGCAAAGAATAAGGTCTAGGGTGATGTGTGAAGTTTCGTGAACATCGGTTCAGATTTAGATATAGCTCCCATATATATTTTCGTCCGATTTAATGTAAATGGTGCACCAAAGTCCCTATATATTTTTCGATTTGCAAGGTATTTGGCAGAGTGTACTGAATTCAGCCTAAACTGATGTGTGCAAAGTTTCGTAAAAATCGGTTCAGATTTAGATATAGCTCCCATATATATTTTCGTCCTATTTTGATTTGCATGAAAATTTGCATAACGTACATTAGAATGGTGTGTGTTATGTGCTAAGATTCGAGAAGATCGGTTCAGATTTAGATACAGATCCCATATACAATTTCTTCCGATTTTAGGTAAATGGTGCACCAAACTCCTAATTTTTGTCCGATTGGCACGAAAGTTTGCACAACATATCAAATTGAGACTAGAATGACGTTATTGCGTTTTGTTAAAATTGGTGCAGATGCAGACATAGCTTCCATAAATATTTCGAACGGGTGCTGAGTGAGATTAAATTTTGAACAGTGCCGCATACCGAATAGCGTTTATCAAGTGTGCTATAAATCGATTTGCATAAATTTGTCCCATTGTACGCAAACGACTCTAAATATGTCCGAATAAAATGAAACATAGCATACGTTTCAGAATGTATGTACGGATTGATGGCAGTTAGTTAGATAAAGATTGCATATTTAAGTTCTTTCAAATGCATGTCAATGTGCCTTCGAAAAGGCGACATCTATTAGGATATATATGTAGAATATATCTAAGTTGTGAAGGGTTTAATATAGTCGGCCCAGTCGGACTTTATTACTTTCTTTACTGGTTTTAAGAATATTTCTTTCAGTCACTAAAATAGGCGTGGATTTTTTAAAGAATATGTTTTCTAAAGAACCCATGCCACCACCACCATTCAACTGCATACATTTTCCATAGTTTACATATCCAATATTCCTAATACATGGGGCATGCAACATGCCCATGTCTATCACTATGTATTTATGGCATTAGCTAGATATTACTCCCTGCGGAAACATGCGGGATGTGCCGATGCTGCTGATGGTGTTGGTGATGATGGCACCAGTACCGGCACAACTGTTGCGGTTATGGCTGCTGTCCTGCTGTTGTCGTTTGTGTACCGACTCCGCCGTACACATTTTGCAAGTAAAATTAAAAATGCGTTTTTATGGCAACTCGTAATTTTGTGCATGTGGTTGGTCTCACTGGCATGCCCGCCGCCTAAGCCTTTAACGTTTGTTGGCTGCCGCCGCCGCGATGTGATGCCTAAAATACTAAAAATATCCACCAACAGTTTCTAGGCGCTCATGACTGCATAAATATGTTCAGATGATGCTCGTCGCTACTTCCATTGTTGTTGTTGTCATTGTGCCCGCAAAAACCTCAACAGAATTGCAACGGGGCTTTTGAGCGACGTTGTACAACATCGCAATATTTGGATCTAACACACACACATACCCTCACTCACATACGCACATATAAGCCTACCTTCCAGCGGTGACCGGTTAAGCAGGCACATAATAGAGTTAGCTGTACCCCACTCCTACGAGAGCTATTTCGGTGTGCGCGCGTTATACAAAAGGGCATAACAAATACCCTCCAGCCCCCTTGCCCCTGTTTTTGGTAGTTCCAAAATAACATTAATAAGAACACCACACGTGAGACAAACGGATATGATAACCAAAAATTTGGAAATTGCAATGCGAACGCCACTGGCGACATTAGACCAAACATTCATCGAATTCAGGCTCCGAGGTAATGAACTCGAAAACGAAATGAGAAAAAATTGCAATGGACCAAATTGAAAATAAATTCCAGCAGGTTGTAAAATGAAAATGAAGTGTCACCCAATGCGGACCTTGCCTCTAGATCCATGTGGCTGCTAATGTTTTGCAATTACTGTCAATTGTGGGCGTAATGAGATGTTTACAATTTTGCAATATGACAAAACTGCCCCTCACCCACCACCATGAAAATATGATTTATGAACCGCCACAATGAAATGTTCCAACATCGACCACAACTCAACAATTTTCCAATTAAATGACCAACGAACAGTTTTTGAATGTTTTGTTGAAAATGTTGGCGACAGTTGTAAACAGTTTTGCAAACAATGGTGGGGAAATGCTTTTGGGAGTGAATTAAATATGTCCCAAAGTGAAAACACAAATGCCCGACTTTATTTATTTGGCACAGATGAAATAGTTTACCACCCATTGATTTGGTTGTTTTGGAGGGCACCCAATTTTAATATTCTACAACTTACTTAAATGCCAGGGCGTCGTAATGTCCGAATTATAGTTTATTTAGATTGTTTGTAGGTCATTATGTTAAGGGTCGGATTAAAAAATATGTTTAACCAGTGAGCAGAGCAGTATAATCGGACGGGGCCGACCATACAATACCCTACACTACTACTATGGAACTCTAACTTTCTGCGGATGTTTATTCCGAACCTGTGCAATACTTCGTGATTTTTGCACCCTCTTACCCGATTCCCTTCACCGTGGGTTGTGTTGTGATGTTCGCCTTATAGTTGTGGCCTATAGATCGACTCGAAAAAAACACAAAAATTAAGTTTTCGGTCCACTTCAAACCAAAATTTGTATCTGATCAACACTGAAAATTATAGGCCTTGACCATAACTAGAACCTGGTGGAACATTTCAAAGCGAGTGTAACTCCCACGAGTACATAGGACAACATAATTGGTATCAATGGTCAAAGGTCAACTACTCATCTTGGATATACTAACAGCTTCTGTGTAGCTCCCAAACCCGAGTGCATAGGACAATATAATTGGTATCAATGGTCAAAGGTCAACCACTCATCTTGGATATACTAACAACTTCTAGGGTCTATGTCCTTCAGGAGTAAATATATACGCCATAGAATATCTATTTTGTATTTTTTTTTCAAAAAGAAAAAAAAATCAGGGTCCATTTGACCCGCTAACCATTAACTAATCTTTATCAAGACAGACATGCATATTTTTTGGGCCGATCCCCTTCTCCTTATAAAAATTAGCGATTTTTGGATCATAATTGCGGCCTCTGGAGCGACCAGAAAAGCAGACAACAATAAAGTTTTTTTTTATATTTCATTCCCTAAATATTAACCGATCTTTACCAAAAACAATAGGGGTCTTCATTGACCAGAACCCATCCTACATGCAAAATTTCGTGAAGATTGGTCCATAACTGTGGACCAATTTTCAAATTACAAATTATAATGGACAGACGGACGAACACACATGTCTAGATCGACTCAGCTAGTCGAGATATGAGGATCGGTATACTTAAATGTGGGTCTAGGACCAATATGTCGCGGCGTTACAAACTCTTGGGGCTGCACAAAGCTATAATACCCTGACAACATAGTTGTGTAGGGTATAAAAATCTACGCCTTTTCCTAGCTCCAGTCTTAAACCAGTAAGGAAAGCAGTAAAGACGGACGGGGGCGACTATATGATACCCTTCACCACTTTGGGTATACCCAACAGATGAATCCTAACAGACGTCGGATTTTTATATAAATCTGAACCGTTTTTCAGGAAACTTACCACATATTATGTAGACCTAATTCATTACTCTGTGCCAAGTTCAGTGAAAATCGAAAAATATATAGGGACTTTGGTGCACCATTTACATAAAATCAGGCGAAAATATATATGGAAGCTACATCTAAATCTGAACCAATTTTCAGAAAACTTAACATACATCATTCTTGACATATTTTATCACTCTGTGCCAAATATCGTGCAAATCGAAAAATATTTAGGGACTTTGGTGCAACATTTACCTTAAACCGGACGAGAATATATATGGAAGCTATATCTAAATCCGAACCGATTTTCACGAAACTTCGCACACATCATTCTAGGCTTAATTCAGTATGCTGTGTTAACTTTTGTGCAAATCGAAAGATATCTAGGGACTTTGGTTCACCAGTTAATTTAAATCGGCCGAGGATATATATGGGAGCAATATCTAAATCCGAAATGATTTTCTCGAAACATAGCGCACATCTTTCTAGGCTTAATTCAGTACGCTGTGCTAAATTTCGTGCAAATCGAAAGATATTTGGGGACTTTGGTTCCAAGTTACCTTGAAGCTATATCTAAATCTGAACCGATTTTTACGAAACTTGGCACACGTTATTCTAGGCTTAATTCAGAACGCTGTGCTAAATTTTATGCAAATCGGAAGACATATAGTGTCTTTGGTGCACCAATTACCTAAAATCGGACAAAAATATATATGGGAGCTATATCTAAATCTGAACCGATTTTCACGAATCTTAACACACATCATTCTAGGCCTTATCCAGTACACTGTGCTAAATTTCGTGCAAATCGAAAGATATTTAAGGACTTTGGATCACCAGTTACCTTAAACTGGACGAAAATATATATGGGAGCTGTATCTAAATCTTAACCGATTTTCACGAAACTTCGCACACGTCATTCTAGGCTTAATTCAGTACGCTGTGCTAAATTTCGTGCAAATCGAAAGATATATAGGGGCTTTGGTGCACCATTTACATTAAATCGGACGAATATATATATATATATATAGTCCTTGGAAAAACGTTATCTATGTTCTGGTCAATTTAATATATTTAATTTACAAGACAATATCCCATAGTTGAAATTATAAGTATGTGTTCATTATCCTCAATGTGCCCGAAACGAATTGAGTTCCAACAACAATTAATCCAATCAAATTTGTAACCATCAAAATTAAATCTATTATAAAAATGGAATATTCTGTGTTTTTTTCTTCCAAATACAAAATTTATTCCACAGGGCAGACAAAACTAAATTGCAAAGATGCAATGGCCTCAGCCGGGATTGCATGTTGGTGTATTCATGTCGTTACGAAACGCTCCATAAAAATTTGCCAAGGAAGGGAATCCCGGCAATAACAAACAACAATGCACATTTGTACATACTTAGAATTCATTTTATATTGCAAATGTCAAAATAAAATGTCAGCTTTAACGGCGCGCAAATGTTTTACGAGCACATTTGGCAAAACACTAACGACCCCGAGGCGTTTATGAATAACAGCAACAATGCCAGCAACTCCAACAACAACCACAACGACAGCCGAGAATGTAACAAATATCATAAACTGAAGACAACAAGAGAGCAAACAAAAACGACGACGACGACATACCAGATCAACATCCTGTCGGGTGGTTGGCCTTTCCTTCCCTTCCTTTGCATTACATTACACGGTGGCCCTTCACTCTTTCGTTGGCCAGAAACCACCAATCCAACACAATTTTGCAAAAAAAAAAAAAAATAGAAGTTTCGAAGTATTTAAAAATTATGGCTCGCCGAAAATTTAACGAGCGGGGGTGGTTAGATTTTTTTTTTTGCCATTTACAACAAAATGGGAACATTTCCCAGTGGACCAAACACAAACTAACAACAGAATTTGTGCAAAATACATTTAGCTCTCTGACGTCATAAGGGGTTTAGGTGGGGGAGGGAGAAAGTGTGAGCCGAAATGGAATGAATAGAATTTTTGTAATGAATATATACAAAAACCAGTGAGCGCGGAGTAGTATATCCGGACGGGGCCGACCATACGATACCCTACACAACTACCTCCAACTTTCTGCTGAATTTTATTCCGAGATTGGTTTATTCCCCGATTACAGGTCAACAGCACCTCTTCCTTACACTGACATATATTCCGTATATTATCAATATTCAGTACAGCCTTCTTATACAGCCTTCTTATACTTGTCCAGATTCCCTTCACCATGAGTTGTATTCTGATGTTCGGCTTTTAATTGTGGCCTATAGATCAACTCGAAAAAAAAACACAAAAAATTAAGTTTTCGGTCCACTTCATGCCAAAATTATTATCTGATGATCACCGCAAATTATATGCGTTATCCTCGACCACAACTGGAATTTCATGGAAAATTTCAAAGCGATCAGCGATATATTTCAGCCTTCTAGTGTGGTAATGGGTTATTATATAAAATCTCAGAACATAAGCACCTCTAAATATTTAAGTGTAACCCCCACATATGAGTACATGCGACCTTATAATTGGTATCAATTTAAAGGTCAACGACTCCTCTTGGATATACTATCAACTTCTCGGATGTATATCCTTCAGGGGTAAATATATATGCCATAGAACACACCATATATATTGACCGATGTTTATCAACACAGGCATGTTTATTCTTTAGCCCGATCCAGTTCTTCATGTAAAATTTCGCCATGTTCGGGCCATAATTGCGGCCTCTGGAGCGACCAGAAAAACGCGCAAAAATTAAGGGCCTTCATTGGCCAGAACCCATCCTACATGCACAATTTCGTGAAGATTGGTCCATAACTGTGGCCTGTATAGTGTTTACAAATTATAATGGACAGACGGACGGACGGAGGGACACACATGTCTACATCGACTGAGCTAGCCGAGATATGACGATCGGTATACTTAAAGGTGGGTCTTGGACCAATATTTCGCGGCCTATCAAACTCTTGGGGCTGCACAAAGCTATACTACCCTTACAACATAGTTGTGTAGGGTATATATGTGGGCATTTTATACAAAAAACTATTTTTATACCTTTCACCACACTGTGGTACAGGGTATTATGTCTTTGTGCATATGTTTGTAACAGGCAAAAATAATCGAGATAGACCCATGGTTCCTTTGAGAATATGCATAGAATCACTTTCTGAGTCGATTTATGCATGTCCGTCGGTCCGTCCGTCCATGTATTTTTGTTAACAAAATACAGGTCGCATTTATGATCCGATTTGGATGAAATTTGGCACAGGTCACTTAATTGGCCCAAGGACGAACCCTATTGAAATTGGGAAAAATCGGTTCAGATTTAGATATAGCTCCTATATATATCTTCGTCCGATTTAAGGTAAATGGTGTACAAAAGTCCCTATATATCTTTCGATTTGCACGAAATATGGCATATCGTAATGATTTAGGTCTAGAATGATGTGTGTAAAGTTCTTTGAAAATCGGTCCAGATTTAGATATAGCTACCATATATATTTTCGTCCGATTTAAGGTGAATGGTGCACCAAAGTCCCTAAATATCTTTTGATTTGCACGAAAATTGGCACAGCGTACTAAATTAAGTCTAGAATGATGCATGCAAAGTTTCGTGAAAATCGGTTCAGATTTAGATATAGCCCCCATATATAACTTCGCCCGATTTTAGCTAAATAGTCTACAAAAGTCTCTGGAAATCTTTGTATTTGCAAGAAATTTGGCACATCGTAATGAATAAGGTCTAGAATGATGTCTGCCAAGTTTCGTAAAAATCGGTTCAAATTTACATATAGCTCCCACATATATTTTCGTCCGATTTAAGGTGAATGGTGCACCAAAGTCCCTAAATATTTTTTGATTTGCACGAAATTTGGCACATCGTAATGAATAAGGTCTAGAATGATGTCTGCCAAGTTTCGTAAAAATCGGTTCAAATTTACATATAGCTCCCATATATATTTTCGTCGGATTTAAGGTAAATAGTGTACCAAAGTCCCTAAATATCTTTCGATTTGCACGAAAATTGGCACAGCGGACTAAATTAAGTCTAAATTATGTAATGTAAATGGTGTAACAAAGTCCATATATATCTTTCGTTTTGCACGAAATATGGCTATCGTAATGATTTAGGTCTATAATGATGTGTGTTAAGTTCTGTGAAAATCGGTCCAGATTTAGATATAGCTACCATATATATTTTCGTCCGATTTAAGGTGAATGGTGCACCAAAGTCTCCATATATCTTTCGATTTGCACGAAAATTGGCACAGCGTACTAAATTAAGTCTAGAATGATGTATGCAAAGTTTCGTGAAAATCGGTTCAGATTTAGATATAGCCCCTATATATAACTTCGCCCGATTTTAGCTAAATAGTCTACAAAAGTCTCTGGAAATCTTTGTATTTGCACGAAATTTGGCACATCGTAATGAATAAGGTCTAGAATGATGTGTGTTAAGTTTCGTGAAAATCGGTTCAGATTTAGATATAGCTCCCTTATATATTTTCGTCCGATTTAAAGTAAATGGTTACCAAAGTCCATATATATCTTTCGAGTTGTACAAAATTTGGCATAGCGTACCTATTTAAGCCTACAATAGTGCACGTTATACTGAATTAGGTCCAGAGTCATGTCGGTCTGGACCTAATTCAGTATAAGTACTCTGTGCACAATTTTGTCCTAATCGGAGAAATATTGGGAGTTTGGTGTATCAAATCGGACGAAACTATATATGGGAGCTATATCTTAATCTGAATCGATTTTAACCAAACTTCACATACATAAGTATGGACCTAATTCAGTGCGCTGTGCAAAATTTTGTCCCAATCGGACACATGTTGGGAGTTTGGTACATCATTTACATAAAATCGGACGAAACAATATATATGGGTGCTATATCTAAATCTGAACCGATTTTCTGCAATTTCAATAGGGTCCGTCCTTGGGCCAAATAACGGACGGACAGACGGACATGCGTAAATCGACTCAGAAAATGATTCTATACATATTCTCAAAAGGAACCATTGGTCTATCTCGATTTCTTTTGCCTGTTGTAAACATAGACATAATAATGGTTCATTTTATATGGTCCATACAAGACGTGGATTTTTTAAAAACTATTTTAGAATCTTACAAATCATTTAACCACATCAATTGGACCCTCTTCCTTTATACCACTGAGAGATATGGAACATTATTTATGAGTAAATAGCGATGTAAGTGAAATGTTTTTTTTACAATTTTTTGAGCACTGAAGCGGTTGTTTTCACATTGCAAAAAAAAGAGAGGAAATGAAAGCAAAATGAAGAGCTCAGCTGAAACTATAGTTGATGGCATGTCTGTCCCTTGGACTAAAATAAAAAAAAATCACACTCACACACCAACAAACTACCAACTATACAAATATGATTACATATGTCCGGGTGTGTTTGTTTCCACTTTCGACCCGCAGCAACAAAAAGGCATTACTGCTGTTGCTACTGTCAGTGCTGAACTGCAGTGATTTGCGGCACTCTGGAGAGGCAAATGAGCCCGAATGAATGTCAAAAAAATGGCATTTTCCAGTTTGTTTGCTTGACATAATTTACTGTCAGAATTTCAAATGTGCCAAGCCGAACCCCGAGTCCATTGAATTGAATCGAGTGGGAGTTTTTTTTTTCAATTTTGGCATTTTAACTCATCACTGAATTGTGGTGTTGCAGAAGGTGTGTGGATGGATGGGTGGTTGTGTGTGTGTGAGAAAATATGTCATTTAAACTTACATGCCAACTAGGTTGTAATGGTCATTCAGATGCTGTATAAAACAAAGTTCTTTAAGTTAGGGTGAATGGTGGTTTTTCATTTTTCTGATATTGAATTTAATGGACATATATTTAATTTGTAAAATATTGGTGCACATAAAAATATAGATTTAATCGAGGATGTATTTTTATATTTATTTCGATAAAGACAAAACTTCATTTTCGTTTCCTCTCTTCTCTTTTTTTTATAGAACTCCAAAACTCAACCTGCTCCATTTTGTTATCGGCCATATGTTTGTCTGACTTCTTCTCCGCCTTCATCTACTTTGTTAGTGCCGACAACGATTGTAGATTATCTGATTGCTGAGCTAAGATAAGCGCCAGATCCACATCTTACAAATGGATACAAGTGAAATCAACAAGAAAAAACAACAACAAACATTGAGTGGTAAGTCAAAAACATTTCTTTAGAGCAGGAACGTATACCAAACACACATCTTGTGGTGTAATAAAATTCTTAAAATTATTAAATTAAATTGAAAAAGAAGATACTTCTTTTAATTGACGGTCAACATAAATTGAAAAGTTGGCTTAATGAAATTCTGAAACTTTGTTGAATAGAGAAAGAATATACTTTGTGCTACAAATGGACTGAAAAAACAATCCAGCAGTATAGTCGGACGGAGCCGACCATACGATACCCTACACAACTAACACGGAACTCTAACTTTCCGCGGGTTTTTATTCCTAGCATGGGCAATATTTCGTGATATTTGCACCCTATTGCACGATTAAAAGTCAACGGCACCTCTTCCTTACACTGACATATTTTCCGAATATTACTAATATTCAGTACAGACCTTCTAAATATCTGTCCATATTCTCTTATCCGTGGGTTGTGTTGTGATTTTCGGCTTATCATTATGGACTACAGATCGATTCGATAAAAAAAACCAAACCAGTAAGGAAAGTTGTAAAGTCGAACTGGGCCGACTATATGATACCCTTCACCACTTTGGGTATATTCTACATATGTATCCTAACAGACATCGCGTTTTTGTTATATATCTATATCTGAATCGATTTCAGGAAAACTTGCCAGAGACTTATTAATATTACTTCGGTACGTTGTATCAATCGGCCTCGCTATGGATTTTCTCACGAAGCTTAGCAACATCATTCTATACTTAATTTAGTACCCTATACCAAAATTCGTGCAAATCGAAAAATATATAGGGACCTTGGTGGACCAAATACATAAAATCGGACGAAAGTATATATGGGAGCTATATCTAAATCTGAACAGATTTTCACGAAGCTTAGCACACGTTATTCTAGCCATAATTCAGTACGCTATGACAAATTTCGTGCATATCGAAAGATATATAGGGTCTTTAGTGCACCAATTACCCTAAATCGGGCAAAACTATATATGGGAGCTATATCTAAATCTGAAACTTAGAACACGTCATTCTAGGCTTAATTCAGTACGCTGTGCTTAATTTAGTACAAATCGAAATATATATACGGTCTTTGGTGCACCAAATACCCTAAATCGGACGAATAGATATAAAGGAGCTATATCTAAATCTGAACCGATTTTCACAAAACGTAGCACACTTCATTTCCAAGTTTCCAGGGACTTTGGTGTACCAATTACATAAAATCGGACGAAAATATGTATGGGAGCTATATCTAAATCTGAACCGATTTTCACGAAACTTAGCACACGTCATTCTAGACTTAATTCAGTACGCTATGACAAATTTAGTACAAATCGAAAGATATATAGGGTCTTTGGTGCACCAATTACCCTAAATCGGACGAATAGATATAAAGGACCTATATCTAAATCCGAACCGATTTTCACAAAACGTAGCACACATCATTATACACTTAATTCAGTACCCTATGACAAATTTCGTGAAAATCGAATGATTTTCAGAGACTTTGGTGCAACTTTTACCTTAAATCGGACGAAAATATATATGGGAGCTATATCTAAATCTAAACCGATTTTCAAGAAACTTAGCACACGTTATTCTAGACTTAATTCAGTCGCTATGCAAATTTCGTGCAAATCGAAAGATATATAGGGACTTTGGTGCACCAATTACTCTAAATCGGACGAAACTATATATGGGAGCTATATCTAAATTTGAACCGATTTTCACGAAACTTAGCACACGTCATTCTAGATTTAATTCAGTACGCTATAACAAATTTCGAAATATCGAAATATATATAGGGTCTTTGGTGCACCAATTACCTTAAATCGGCCAAAAATATATATGGGAGCTATATCTAAATCTGAACCGATTTTTACGAATCTTGTCAGACATCATTCTAGACCTTATTCACTACGATGTGCCAAATTTCGTGCAAATCAAAAGATTTCCAGGGACTTTTGTAGACTATTTAGCTATAGCGAAGCTATATATGGGAGCTATATCTAAATCTGAACCGAATTTCACGAAACTTTGCATACATCATTCTAGACTTAATTCAGTACTCTATGCCAAATTTCGTGCAAATCGAAAGATGTATAGGGACTATGGTAAACCATTTACCTTATGTTGGACATAAATATATATGTGGGCTATATCTAAATCTGAACCTATTTTCACGAAACTTTACACACATCATTCTAGGCTTAATTCAGTACACATTGCCAAATTTCGTCCAAATCGACCTTAGGGACCTTAGTGCACCATTTACCTATAATCGGACGATGATGTATATGCGAGCTATATATAAATCTGAACCGATTTTTCCCAATTTCAAAAGGATTCGTCCTTGGGCCAAACAAATGAGCTGTGCCAAATTTCATCCAATTCGGATCATAAATTCGACCTGTACTTTGTTAACAATTTGTTTACCTCATGGAACATTTCAAAACCGCTATATTTCCGCCCTGCAGTGTGGTAATGGTTTACTAAATCTGTGTAGGGTATTAAAAATACACTTTTATCAAAAAAAAAATACCAAGGGTTTGATACTGGACACACCTTTTAGCAAACCGATCGTCATATGTGTGATTTCGTTGAAAACGTTTGCATCTATGTAGCCAACCGTATGGATATCGTGATTTGAAATAAATCTATGCGTAAAAATTTTTCTCATACGTTTGTCCTCCAAAAAAAAAAAAAAAAAAAAACAAGGGTGCTCAGCAAAAAACAAAAAAAAAAAACAATTATCACTGCATATCGCCAAACTTTGTCCTATGGCCAATTTTCTTAATGGGGTTTTCATATACCCACCAAGGTCTTTCATCTCCAATGGAAATTTTGCACGACCCTTTATCATGTCGCGCAGCGACATTATCAACCAGTAAGGAAAGTAGTAAAGTCGGACGGGGCCGACTATATGATACCCTTCACCACTATGGGTATATTAAACAGGACTATTAGCATGAAATTGGATGAAATAAAATATGTGATATTTATCTAAATGTAAATCTACGTAGTAGATGTAGACGTAAATCGACTTCAAACAAATATAAATAGATCATCCGTTGGGCTATGTCTGTACTTCTAGAAAACGCAACTACATAATTCTATGCTCAAGTTTGTACGTTGTGCAAAATTTGATGTCAAACTGACTAACATGAGGAGTTTGATGCCCAATTTACTTGAAATCGGGCGAAAATATATATGGAAGCTCTATCCAAATATTAAACGATTTCAAACAAACTTGTCACAGGATAGGTTATACTAATTTCAGAACGTGTTGTTCCTATTGGTTCCTTGGTGCGTCAATTACTTAAAATCAATCTATAATAAAAGGGAGCTATATCTAAATCTGGACCGATTTTCACGAAACAACGCAGACATCACTCTCAATTCAGTACGTTATGCCAACTTTTGTGTAAAACGAAAGATATATAGGGACTTTGGTGCACCATTTACATGAAATCGGACGAAACTATATGTGAGAGCTATATAGAAATCTGGACTGATTTTCTCGAAACTTGGCAGACATCACTCTAGGCTCATTTCAGTACGTTATGCCAAATTTCGTGAAAATCGAAGGATATATAGGAGCTTTGGTGCACCATTTATATGAAATCGGACGAAACTATATATGGGAGCTATATCTAAATCTGGACCGATTTTCTCGAAAGTTGACAGACATCATTCTAGGCTCAATTCTGTACGTTATGCCAAATTTCGTGCAAATCGAAAGATATATACGGACTTTGGGGCACCATTTACATGAAAACGGACGAAACTATATATGGGAGCTATATCTAAATCTGGACCGATTTTCTCCAAACTTGGCAGACATCACTCTAGGCTTAATTCAGTACGTTATGCCAAATTTCGTGCAAATCAAAAGATATATAGGGACTTTGGGGCACCATTTACATGAAATCGGACGAAACTATATATGGGAGCTATATCTAAATCTGGACCGATTTTCACGAAACTTGGCAGACATCATTATAGGCCTAAATGATTAGCCTGTACCAAATTTCGTGCAAATCGAAAGATATATAGGGACCGTTTACATTAAATCGGTTAAATATATATATATGGGAGCTATATCTAAATCTGAACCGATTTTTCCCAATTTCAATAGGTGAAATAAGTGACCTATGCCAAATTTCACCCAATTCGGATCATAAATGCGACCTGTACTTTGTTTACAATTTAACATGGACAGACAGACAGACGGACGGACATGCATAAATCGACTTAGAAAGTGATTCTATGCATATTCTCAAAAGGAACCATGGGTCTATCTCGATTATTTTTGCCTGTTACAAACATATGCACAAAGACATAATACCCTGTACCACAGTGTGGTGAAGGGTATAAAAACAGTGACCGGAGCAGTATAGTCGGACGGAGCCGACCATACGATACCCTTCACAACTATCACGGAAATCTAACTTTCTGCGGATTTTTATTCCAAGCCTGGCAAAATTTCGTGATAGTTACACCCTCATGCCCAGTTAGAGGTCAACAGCACCTCTTCCTTACACTGACATATTTTCCGAATACAGTCCTTCTAATTACTTGTCCTGATTCCCTTGACCGTGGGTTGTGTTGTGATGTTTGGTTTATAATTGTGGCCTTTAGATCGACTCGAAAAATAAAATAAGTTTTCGGTCCACTTCCTCCCAAAATGTTTATTTGATCATCTCCGAAAATTATAGTTGTTGTCCTTGACCACTACTGGAACCTCAGGGAACAATTCATAGCGATCAGCTACATATTTCCGCCTTTCGGTGTTGTAATGCGTTACTAAGTAATACCTCAGTACGTAAGCACCTGTAAATATGTAAGTGTAACTCCCACATCTGAGTACATAATTGGTATCAATCAAAAGGTCAACCACTCCTCTTGGATATGCTATCAACTTCTCGGGACTTTGTTCTTCATGGGTAAATATATACGCTATGGAATACAATTTTTGTCATTTTTCACACAAAAGTCAGGGTTCATTTGACCCACTAAATATTTACCGATCTTTATGAATACAGCATACTTATTCTTTGGCTCAATCCCATTCTCCATGCAAAAATTGGCGATGTTTGGGTCATAATTGCGGCCTCTGGCGCGACCAGAAAAACCGACAAAAATTCAGTATTTGGTCCATTTCATCCCATAAATATTAATCGATCTTTTCCAAAAACAATAGGGGTTTTCATTGGCCAGAACCCATCATACATGCAAAATTTCAAGAAGATTGGTCCATAATTGTGGCCTGTATCGTGTTTACAAATTATAATGGACACATATCTAGATCGACTCAGCTAGTCGACGTATGACGATCGGTATACTTAAAGGTGGGTCTAGGATCAATATTTCGCGGCGTTACAAACTTTTATAGGGTATAGGTATAAATAGGTAGGGTATAAATAGAACCCATATTTCGATCAATTCGATCCTATATCCTTTAATAAAATACCACATTATATAAATTTCGATATGGAAATCTCTATATCGATATGTTTAAATTATATAAATATTACAAATAAATTTCCTTCTGAGATCCATATAGCCAATATTTAATACCGAAAACTTGATGTTGTTGCTGTCGCCTTTGTCGTATCAATAACATTTATTACATAAAATTATTTTAATTTTATAGACCCCACAATTTTACTTAACTTTATTTGCCTTTATAACATTTATCAATTAATCTCCGCAACTTTCAAAATAATTCTGTAGGGTATAATAAGGCTCATTCATTCGACGTAGACAAATTTTCTAGGCACTTGTCGTATTCACCCTCGTTCGTGGTTTACATGTTCGTTTTTTTTCTTTTCAATTTTTGTTTGCGGTAATTTACATCAAAGCCAAACTACGAACGAATTATTTCTTTTGGTGGTTATTTCCATAAGAAGAGACAAATTTTTATGGGAATTTATTAAAGAAACGCATTATCCATAACCGCACACACACACACACAATTACAACATCCGACAATTCATTTGTCCCAGAGGGGTTTTGTACTCCTTATTATTCTCATAAGTTATGAAAACAAAAAAAGAAATCGCAAACAACAAACATGATCTTGAAAGACTGACAAACCAACAACGACAACCAAACAAACACATCAACAACAGCATGTGGCATCTTTGACAACCTAAGCGTTGTGTGGTTGTTGTTGTTATTGTCGTCGTTGAGATATCTATAAGATACGACATGGCGAGTGCAAACTTGTGTCTTACTGTCCAATTGTTACAACAACAAAAACAAATAATCGTAAACAGAAAGAAGAATTGAAGATCAGAGAATGATAGAGTTGCCGTTTTCATAAGCCCTGATATAGTTTGGATTTTTTGGTAAAAATGTATTATTCAAGATTGATGTGAAAATAAAAAATATGATTTTTTTCCTTCAGAGGACGCCTTATATAGGCGTGGAATTTCTCATAACTCTTTTCAATATTTCAAATATTTAATATTTATAATATTTATAAGCTTATAAATTTAAATATATATTTTTTCAATACCTGAGATTATACAAGTTTCGTGAAAATCGGTCCATAGTTAGATATAGCTCCCATATATATTTTCGTCCGATTTTATGTAAGTGGTGCACCAAAGTCCCTGAATATCTTTCGATTTGACCGAAATTTGACACAGCGTACTGCATTAAGCCCAGAATGATGTGTGCTAAGTTTCTTGGGAATCGGTTCATATTTAGATATAGCTCCCATATATAGATTCGTCCGATTTTATAGGAATGATGCACCAAACTCCCAATATGTGTCCGATTGGAACAAAATTTTACACAGAGTACTGAATTAAGCCTTGATTGATGTGCGCTAAGTTTCGTGAAAATCGGTTCAGATTTAGATATATATATATATATATATATATAAACATCCGACGTCTGTTAGGATTCATCTATTGAGTATACCCAAAGTGGTGTAGGGTATCATATAGTCCGCCCCGAGCGACTTTACTGCATTCCTTACTGGTTAAAATATTTTTTTTCCTGTGCGTAACTAAGGCGAGGATTTAAAAAAATATATATATTTTGAATGGCAATACTGTTCTTGTGACTGAGCATGTGCATCTCGAAGCCAAAGCATAGCCATCGGAATGACATTATGGTTAATATTGTCATAATTTAACAATTCTTATGTTTATTGAATTTCCATGTTTCCCGTATGGATGAATTTGACAAATCGCCGAAAGATGCAGCGAGTAAAGCGTTCAACTGAAAACCCAGTCACGCAAAGACGCATGACATCGACGTGCTAAGCTAATAACCTGAAGCAAAATTGGATTTTATTATTGTAGCCGCGGAGGTATCCTGCTGTATGGTGGTATAACTTTTGTGGTTGTGGTATTATCATCCTCATCGTCGGTATGATTATTATTGTTGTTGCTTTTGATTCTCTGTCATATCCGGCTAATGACTGACTAACTAAGTAGTTGTTCGGGTTGACTAGTATGGATGTTTGTCGGTCTGTCTGATTGTTTGGTTAGCTGTCAGCTTGGTTTACCAAGGTTATTGTACTGATTATTAGTACGATTGTTGTAATTTCATTTCATTTGTTTGTGTATCGGCTATAGCCATTAAATTAGCCATAAAATGCATAAATTGAAATTAAATTTTAATAAATTTTAATTGAAAATATTTTCAATATAGAAAAAAAAACAACAAATGAAAAAACAACCGTTTTGGTTGCTATCTATTATTTCCATATGCAAATGAATTAACAATTGAGCAAAAAAAATTAATTACCAACAAAAACTACTCTATGCAAATCAGTGCAGTGCGAACAAACAAACAATGGCAACAACAACAACAAAATTAATAAAAATTGAAATGAAATTAATTTTACATAATAGCCCATCTAAACGATAAAAACCTAGCTACAAGCTCGCAACTCTTTTTTCCGAATATGTTAATAACTACTTAAAAAAACAAAATCGAATGGTACTACAAAAAATTGTAATCCTGTAATAAGTTTGAAAATTCAAACAAAACACAAAAAAAAAATAATTATTTACAATTGCTCTCTGCGGACGATTACTGAAATGCATAAAAAACAGAAAACATGAGAGGTTATGCGAATAAAAAAAATAAACTTCATTTTAAATTAATTCAATTATAAATATAAATAAGCAAAAAATACAAAAACAACAGAATTCCCCTTGTGTTAATGTGTGGCAAAATGCAAAAAATACGGAACATTTTATTCGTTTTAAAATGCTAATTAAATCCCAAATGGACATTAGAAGCGCAAGGTATACGTAATAATTTATAGAATTATATATCGCGTAGAAATATGTTTCGGCGACCGCATCAAATTCCATGTCGGTATACCAATGTCTACCTGTCTTTTGAAAGCACAAACGGGATGGAAATATTAAAGATGAGCTTTGAAATTGAATTAAAAAAATTCGGAAGAATCCGGCAGTTCTACATAATAAGAAATGTATACGACTACTGTGACAAGAAGGGGTAAAATTTAGAATCAGTTCTAATAAAATAGTAAAGTGATTGACTGACTGCCTTTACGATTCATCAACGCCCAGACGAAACGGCGGAAGCTAGAATCTTGAAATTTTAGGTCTAAAAGGCTGGGTTTTACGAAATTTGTACTAGAATGGTACGAAAAGTACTAAATACGTTACAATTTATAATTGACGAAGAAGTGGACCTAGAACTCTGAAATTTGGATTAACGGTTATTGATGGTGTGTAGGGGAGATGTACCAAAGGGTTTTTGGGCATTCGAACTATAAGTGTCCGAAATGTACTAAAATGTACTAAATTGTTACAATAAAATGTACTAAAATGTTACAATGTTACAATTTCGTAGCAGGTGAACGGAAGGAGATAAAAACTTTAAATTTCAAAAGCGAAGTAAAGTCGATATAAGGAGGTGGTTTGAAAGGTGTACTAATGTATATGAAAAGTACTAAACTGTACTAAATTTGGTACAATTGGAATTAAGAGAAAGGGATGGAGTTGGAATCCTGAAATTAACATTACCATCGGAGAGTAGGATTGGAATATGTACGTGGTTTTAGACATTTTTATACCCTACACAACTATGGTGTCAGGGTATTATAGCTTTGTGAAGCCCCAAGAGTTTGTAACGCCGCGAAATATTGGTCCTAGACCCACCTTTAAGTATAAAGATCGTATATCTCGACTAGCTGAGTCGATTTTGACATGTGTGTCCGTCTGTCCATTATAATTTGTATGGGTTCTGTTCATTGAAGACCCCTATTGTCTTTGGTAAAGATCGGTTAATATTTAGGGGATGAAGTGGACCAAATACTTAATTTTTGTCGGTTTTTCTGGTCGCTCCAGAGGCCGCAATTATGACCCAAACATCGCGAATTTTTGCATGGAGAAGGGTATCGGGCCAAAGAATAAGCATGCCTGTTTTGATAAAGATCGGCCAAATGGACCCCGATTTTTGTGTGCAAAAATGGCAAAATTTGTATTCTATAGCGAATATATTTACCCTGAAGGACATAGACCCGAGAAGTTGATAATATATCCAAGAGGAGTACTGACTTTTAAATTGACACCAATTATATTGTCGTATGTACTCGGATGTGGGAGTAACTCAAATATAGCGCTGATCGCCACAACGTCTGTTTCTATTTGATGATGATCATAGGGTACAATTGAAAGCCGAACATCACTACACAACCCTCGGTTAAGGGAATCTCGACAGAGGGTGCAAATATCGCGAAGTATTGTCCAAGCTCAGAATGTAGTACCAGAGAAAGTTAGATTTTCGTGGAAGTTGTGTAGGGTATCATATGGTCGACACCGTCCGACTATACTACTCCGCTCACTGGTTTATTTACTTAAGTGTACAAAAATATTAAATCGTACTATAACTGGGACAATTTGGATTTGAGTGAATTAACGTGTACTAAATTTAGTACAATTTGGAGTTAGGGTCACTGTTGGGGTTTAGAAATGGGATATGTTTTGGAAATTAGTACTAATGTGAACAAAATGGTACCAAATTCGGATTTGGATGAACCGGTAGAGCTGGAATGCTGAAATTTGGAAATAGGGTTTCTGTTGGAATGCAGGATTGGAAATTTGAATTTTGGGTGAACCGATGGAGCTGGAATCGTGAAATTTGAAGTTAGGATCGTTATTGGGGTGTGGGATTGAACATTTCTAAAAAATGGTACCAAATTTGGAAGTTAGGATCACTGTAGAGGTGCTGGGTTGGGGTATGTAGGAATTTTTGGATATGTCTACTAATGTGTACTAAATGATAAAGCTGGAATCCTGGCATTGGGCAATAAGATTTCCAACGAATTGCATGATGTATGGAGTAATGATCAGTAAGGAAAGTAGTAAAGTCGGACTGGGCCGACTATATGACACTCTTCACCACTTTGGGTATAATCTACATAGTCTCCTAACATACAGGTATAAAAATGTGTACGTATGTGTACTAAATGTGATATAATTTGAATTTAGGTGGACCAACAGAGCAGGAATCCTGAGATTTGGAATTAAAATTGTGGTGTTTTGGAAATTCGTAATTATGATTGTTCAAGTAGGTAGTTATGAGAATTTATATTGATGTGAACTAACTGGTGATAAATTTGGAATTGGGTGAAACTACATTTGAAAATTTGAATTTTTTTCGATATAAGTATTACCGGGTAAATAAATGATACCAACTTTAGTATGGAGCTAGATTTATTTTGCGGTCAGAATTGGTGTGTAGGGTTGAGATATAGAGTTACTTTTGTAATACATACTAAAATGTTAATAACGGTCGGTATTGGTTTGTACTTAATTCCCACATTCGCTAACGAAGTAGCAGGCTAGTAGATCAATAAAGTGTTAATAAATTTTTATTGTTGTTAACACTCAGGCAAAAGAAAACTAGATAGACACATGGTTCATTTTGAGAATAGGCATAGAATCACTCTCAAAGTCGATTTATGCATGTTCGTCCGTCTGTCTTTCCATGTTAAATTGTAAACAAAGTACAGGTCGCATTTATGATCCGAATTGGATGCAAATTGGCATAGGTCACTTATTTGACCCAAGGAAAACCCCTATTGAAATTGGGAAAAATCGGTTCAGATTTAGATATAGCTCCCATATACATTTTCTTCCGATTTAATGTAAATGGTGTACCAGAGTCCCTATATATTTCGATTTTCACGAAATTTGGCACAGCGTAATGATTTAGGTCTAGGTCCCGAAAATCGGTTTTGTTTCAGATATAGCTTCCATATATATTTTCGTCCGATTTAAGGTAATTGGTATATCCTATATATCTTTCGATTCGCACGAAATTTGGCACAGCGTAATGTATTAGGTCTAGAATTATGTGTGCCGAAGTCCCTATATATTTTTCGATTTGCGCGAAGTTTGGCTTAGCGTACCTAATTTGGTCTAGATTTAGATATAGCTCCCACATATATTTTCCTCAGATTTAATATAAAGACCCTATATATCTTTCTATTTGCACGAAATTTTTCATAGCGTACTGAATTAACTCTAGAATGTTGTGTGATAAGTTTCGTGGAAATCGGTTTAGATTTAGATATAGCTCCCATAAATCTTTTCGTCTGATTTAAGACAAATTGTGCACCAAAGTCCCTATTTATCTTTCGATTTGCACGAAATTTTTCATAGCGTACTGAATTAACTCTTGAATGTTGTGTGATAAGTTTCGTGGAAATCGGTTTAGATTTAGATGGAAATCGGTTTAGATTTAGATATAGCTCCCATAAATCTCTTCGTCCGATTGAAGACAAATTGTGCACCAAAGTCCCTATTTATTTTTCGATTTTCACGAAATTTCTCATAGCGTACTGAATTAAGTCTAGAATGGTGTGTGCTATGTTTCGTTAAAATCGGTTCAGATTTAGATATATATATATATATATATATATATATTTCGTCCGATTTAATGTAAATGGGGCACCAAAGTCCCTATATATCTTTCGATTTGCACGAAGTTTGACATGTGGTACTGAATTTGGTACAGAATAATGTGTGCTAAGTTTCGAGAAGATCCGTTCAGATTTAGATATAGCTTCCATATGTATTTTAGTCCGATGTTACATAAATGGTTCCACCAAACTCCTAATGTTTGTCCGATTAACACGAAAATCAAAGGCACGAAAATCCCCATGAACATGCAGAACAACAACCACAACAAATATATATATATATAAACTAAATCTAAATCTGAACCGATTTTCACGAAACTTAGCACACAACATTCAAGAGTTAATTCAGAACCCTATGCCAAATTTTGTGCAAATCGAAAGATATATGGGGACGACATATATATGCGAGCTATATATAAATGTGACCCGATTTGCTCGAAATTTAGTCTTTAATGACGTTATTGTGTTTTGTTGAAATTCATGCAGATGCAGCCATAGCTTCCATATGTATTTCAAACGGGTGTCTGATGGATTTTAAATTTTTAACAGTGCGGCATACCGAAAGCGTGTATCAATTTTGCTATAAATCGTTTTCCATAAATTTACTCCATGGTACGCAGACCACTCTAAATCTGCCAGCATTAAATTAAATTTATCATAGGTTGGAGAAAGACATGAGTATGTTCCTTCGAGGGAACAGTGACATGCAATTGTATGGGTACATATGTACAATATACACAAAGTGGTGCTTTCATTAGTGGTTTTAGAAATGTAAACAGAATTTATTGAAATACATAAATATAGGGTTTCACTGATAAGAACCGGGTACAATTGAGAATTGTCAATGGTAGTTGTGTAGGGTACCATTGTTAACTGTCAATGGTAGTTGTGTAGGGTACCATATGGTCTGATCAACGGTTTTCGATGTATTTTATTAACCACGATCGTTTTGCAATTCCTAAACTACACCTCGTAATTTAAACTAATTGTTAAAAAAAAACTATTTAAACAAATAACATTAAATTAATATATCCAAGCAATAAAAAAAATTGCGAGGTAATTTTAAACAATTGCAAAAAATTAAATCGTGCTAATAATAAAATAAAAAATATGTTTTTTGTTTAAATGAAAATAATGCAAACACAATGCTACGTTATAGGGACAACCTTATCTCTTTCCACAACAGCAGTCAAAAGTAATGGACCAACAGCAACATCGACAAAAAATACAGCCAAAAAAACATTTTGTGGTTATTTTATTGTTGTTGGCAATAATTTTATTATCAGTATTTTTTTTTTTTTTTTGTCATTGATGTTGCAAAAAAAAAATCTCCAACGCAGCATAAAATAAAACTCAGTTGATTTGCATAGAAAATGTTATTATGAAAAGTGTGACTGTCAGTTAGTCTGTCAGTATTGGTTTAGATGGTTAGTTGGTTGGTTGGCTAAATGCAAGAATGGTTTTGTTAGTTGCTTGGATGGTTGGGTGCCTGCTGAGTTGTAGAAATTAATGCAAATATTCACTTTGTCACAAAACAAAATGCTGCAAAAAAAAAAAAAAAAACGTGGTCGGCATTAATTTAATGCGGGTGCTGTCTGAATGTTTGGTTTTTTTTATTATTGAAACATTTAAATTCATTTTTATTTTACTTGCCCATTGCTGTGCGCAAAACTCGGAAAATTGTTGAAATTGCAACCAAAAAAATCTGCCATTCACATATAAATAAATTATTTTTTTATGATTATATATTTTGTTTTTTGTTATCGACACACCGACTGCCAACTGTTTGCAGATAATCAAATGTCATTTGAAATTGAATGCAACGGTTTCGTGCAATTGAAATATGTTAAATTAAATATTTGTTCTGGTAGTTTCTTTTTTATTTTATTTTAAGTTTTTACGTACATACAAAATTAAATGAATTTCAGATGCATATGGACATAATGTTTGTTGCATTTGTCACCTAAATGCAATTAAATAGTTTTTTTTATGAATAAATACCCTACTGTAGTGTTGGTAAATGTGTTTAAATTTGGTATTTTAAATTTCTTTTTTATATTAAAATTGAGATTTGAAAATTGAATGAAATTATAGTTTCGGATCTCGCAACTGATCGCTACTAATAAATAGTTGTTATTATAAAAAAACAGTAAGGAAAGAAGTAAAGTCGGACTGCACCGACTATATAATACCCTTCACCACTTTGGGTATATTCTACATATGTATCCTTACAATTTAATTGCATTATGGCAGATTTTGTCCCATGGGACAAATTTATGGAAAACGATGTATAGCCACACTGTTAAAAATTTAATCTGAATCAGACACCCGTTCGAAATACATATAGAAGCTATGGCTGCATATGCACCAATTTCAACAAAACACAAAAAAGTCATTCAAGTCTCAAGTTGATACTTTGTGCAAAATTTCGTGTTAATCGGCCAAACATTAGGAGTTTGGTGAACCATTTAAATAAAATTTGACTATTATATATATGTATATGTGGAAGCTATATAGAAATCTGAACCGATTGTCCCGAAACTTAGCATACATTATTCTAGACTCAAATCAGAACACTATATCAAATTTCGTGCACATCGAAAGATATATATATATTTATTGTGGTGCACCATTCACTTTAAATCGGACACAAATATATATTGGAGCTCTATCTAAATCTGAACCGATTTCCACGACCCTTAGCACACAACATTCTAAGCTTAATTCAGTACGCTGTGTCTAATTTCGTTTAAATCGAAAGATATATAGGGACTGTGGTGCACCATTTACCTCAAATCGGACGAAGATATATATGGGAGTTATATCTAAATCTGAACCGATTTTCACGAACCTTAGCACACATCATTCTAGGCTTAATTCATTACGCTGTGCAAAATTTCGTGCATATCGAAAGATATTTAGGGAGTTTGGTGCACCATTTGTCTAAAATCGGACGAAAATATATATGGTAGCTATATATAAATCTGAACCGATTTTAACGAAACTTAGCACACATCAATCTAGACTCAATTCAGTACGCTATGCCAAATTTCGTTCAAATCGAAAGATATATAGGGACTTCGTTGCCCCATTTACCTTATATCGGATAAAAATATATATGGGAGCTATATCTAAATCTGACCCGATTTTCTCGAAACTTGACACACATTATTCTAGCCTCACTTAACTACCCAATGCTAAATTTCGTGCAAATCGAAAAAGGTATAATGACATTAGTGCCCCATTTACCTTAAATCAAACGCAACTATATACAGGAGCTATATCTCAAACTGAACCGATTTTCTTCAATTTCAATTGGGTTACAAACATATCTACACAAACAACAAACTGGGAATACACCTGACTATTTTTTTCCAAATACAATTGGTATATGTAATAGCTTGCCAACTATGGGTTTTTATACCCTACACAACTATGTTGTCAGGGTTTTATAGCTTTGTGCAGCCCCAAGAGTTTGTAACGCCGCGAAATATTGGCCCTAGACCCACCTTTAAGTCATATCTCGACTAGCTGCATCGATCTAGACATGTGTGTCCGTCCGTCCATTATAAATTGTAAACACGATACAGGCCACAGTTATGGACCAATCTTCACGAAATTTTGCACGTAGGATGGGTTCTGGTAAATGAAGATCGCTATTGTTTTTGGTGAAGATCGGTTAATTTTTAGGGGATAACATTTTTTTTATTTTTGTCGGTTTTTCTGGTCGCTCCAGAAACTGCAATTATGGCCCAAACATCGCGAATTTTTGCATGGAGAAGAGAATAAGCATGCCTGTTTTGATAAAGATCGGTCAATATTTAGCAGGTCAAATGGTCCCTGACTTTTGTGTGA
Organism: Musca vetustissima; assembly: GCF_032173495.1. Taxonomy (NCBI): domain Eukaryota; kingdom Metazoa; phylum Arthropoda; class Insecta; order Diptera; family Muscidae; genus Musca; species Musca vetustissima. The sequence goes on from NW_026884185.1 coordinate 50,935, forward strand.
AAAATGACAAAATTTGTATTCTATAGCGTATATATTTACTCCTGAAGGACATAGACCCGAGTTGATAGTATATCCTAGAGGATTGGTTGACCTTTAAATTGATACTAATTATATAGTCGGATGTGCTCTGATATGGGAGTTATGCATAATAAGATAAATGTGACTATATGCATAGTATTATTACTCCATTAGGGGACGGAAATATCGCGCTGATCGCTTTGAAATTGTAAAGGAAGTTCCGATTATGGCCAAGGACGACGCCTATAGTTTTCGGTGAAGTTGAGATTTCATTCAGGGGCTGCAATGGACGGAAAACTTTAATTTTGTCAGATTTTCTAGTCGCTCTAGAGACAATTATTATATGCAGAACATCGCATATTTTACAAGGTGAAGGGGATGTGACCAAATACTTAGAGCGGCTGTTTAGATGATGATCGGTCAATATTCCAAGGGTCAAATCAACCTAAAGTGACCAGTTTTTTATTTGATGTTGTAAAAATTCACTTCAAGAAAAAAAATGGAAAATATGCCAGAGTTAGAAAGTGGAGCTGTTGACCTATAATCGTTCAGGAGGGTGCAAATATCACGAAATATTACCCAGTTTCAGAATATAGAACCGCAGAAAGTTAGAGTTCCGTGGTAGTTGTGTAGGGTATCATATGGTCGGCCCCGTCCGATTATATACTGCGCCGTTCACTGGTTTTAAAATATTTTATTTGGGCCCAGCACCTTTTTAGTTTCATATCCAAGGAATGCATTTTTAAAAATACGTCACCTTTTACAGCAATTACTTCCCATTTGAAAATTTTAGCAACATTTCCCAATAGGTGTTGCTGTAATATATACAGCATTCCGATTTTATGGAGGAAAATTGACAAGAAAATCTACATAGAGGTAGGGTATTTTAAACATTTTAGACTAATTTTACTTCTGGAGTAGCTGCTATTTAGCATATATTTCTCGTATGTTGGAAACGTGTTTTTTTCAGAGACTTTCCAGAATTAAAATACTTGTTCAGGGTGTCTGAAGCTTTCAAACCATAGGGTTTTCATTAAGTCGCATAAATCCACCAATGAACCCTTTTGTCATTATTTGTCTATGCATTGATATTTTCCCACATTTTCCTCTACACTTGTCGTCTTGGTGTGTGTGTCTGTTTTTTTTTTGTATTTGTGCACGTGGTATTATTGGCAATTAAAATTGTTGATGTGATGGGAAATTAATGCGATGACATTTTACATGCCAATCACGGAATTGTGACAGACATCAAGGAAATGTTGTGGTTAAGGCTAACTGTTATCGTGCGCCATCGTCTGGCAAATTGCAAATAACAAAAAATATAAATATTTTATTCGGAATTATTATATTAACAAAGCAATAAAATTCATTGAAAAAAATAATATGCAATGATAACTGCATAATAAAAATATAATAACAATAACAAATAATAACTTATTATGTATGTCGTTCTATAGATAACAAACCAGGGGAAATAAATAAAATATTATTACAAATTAACACAGTGTAATGAAAATATGCAGAAGAAATAAAAATAGTACTTCAGCACGAGCTTCTGATATGTACTGAAAAAAATTTGATTTAAAAAATCTACGCCTCGTATATGTACCTGGAAGTTGATTTAAAAAATCGACGCCTCAGATATGTACTAAAAATGTATTAAAAAATCCACGCCTTAGATATATACTAAACCAGTTGGGTAGGACCATTGAGATGGAATCGGGCGAAATTAAATGTGCTATCTATCTATCTGAACCGATTTTAACAAAACTTCGCAGACATCAGTCGGAATCTAATTCAGTACTCTGTGTAAAATTTTGTCACAATCGGACAAATATTGGGAGTTTGGTGCATCATTTATATAAAATCGGACGAGACTATATATGGGAGCTATATCTAAATCTGAACCGATTTTCTCCAATTTCAATAGGGTTCATCCTTGGGCCATATAAGTGAACTGTGTCAAATTTCATCCAAATCGGATAATAAATGCGACGTGTACTTTGTTCACAAAAATACATGGACGGACGGAGGGACATGCGTAAATCGACTAAGAAAGTGATTCTATGCATATTCTCAAAAGGAACCTTGGGTCTATCTCGTTTCCTTTTGCCTGTTACAAACATATGCACAACACAACAAGATACCCTCCACCATAGATATACTGACAGGTACTAGAAATGGAAATATAGGGAACATACCAAAAAGTGGACCTATACCGACATGTCTAAAAACGGATTATGTAAACCATAATGTTAACCATAATACAGACTTCAGAAATTTTTAATTGATAATTCAAATTCAAAGATGGGGAATATCGGTCCACTCCTTCTGTAACCTCCACACAGGGGCTAGGTCTAAATGCGGCTATATTTCATTATCGAACCTTACGTCTAATTTTTTATCTCGCTATCCTCCGCAGGTGAAATGATTACAATCGAGTCTTAGAACCAAATTTTACCCCAAAAAGGGGGCGAATATTAATAATTTTTGGTAGAGAGATTTGTTACCATATACGACTACAAAATACCAAATTGTAGCAAATTCGGTTGAAAAACGCGCTCAAGAACCCCAAAATACCGAAAATTGGGGGCTATACCTTATATGGGGGCTATCCGATAAAATAGACCTATATTCATAATTTTTTTTTTTTGAGAGATTTGGTACCTATTAAGAACTCAAAATACTATATTACAGCTAATTCGGCGGAAAAATACGATCAAAACCCCAAAAATACGATCCACCAGAAAAAGTGGACCTATATTTAGAATTTTTTGTGTAGACATTTTGGACCCAATAAGAACCCAATGTAGCAAATTTCAGCGAATTCAAAATACAGAAAATTGGGGGGTACCTTATATGGGGTCTACCCGAAAAAATGGACCTATATACATAATTTTTTGTAGAGAGATTTGGTACCTATTAAAAACTCAAAATAATATATTACAGCTAATTCGGTGGAAAAATACGACCAAAACCCCCAAAATACTGAAAATTAGGAGGTACTGCTATATGGGGGCTACCAGAAAAAGTGGACATATATTTATAATTTTTTGTGGAGACATTTAGGACCCAATGTAGCAAATTTCAGCGAATATGTAAAGAAAAATATTATAAAAATCCACAAATTATGTGGGCGTTAAATTTTTTTAATTAATGCTGCCGGTGGAAACAATTATTGCAAATTATTGAAATTCTTTCAATACTAATTATTTACCATTATTACATAGTCTTATTTACTCACGCCTGACCCACTTACCATCAAATACATAAAAACCACATCATCAATTCACATGCCACTGGCATATTTAATTTCTAGCTGTGTCAATATTATTGAATCAAAATGCTAAATATTCTGTGGCAATTGTTATTAAACAACATAAAAACCCCTTTTAATTGTTTTCATTTGTAAAAATAAATTTAAAAAATAATTTCGATTAAAAGTGTAAACAAGCATTTTTATTTTTATATAGATTTGTATGTGTGTGTGTGTGTTTGTTATCATTCTACTTTACACTCAATTAGAGCGTGACAAAAAGCATGGATTGTGACCACATAATGGTGTAACATTCTGTAATATTTATTAAATACCTATATAAATATATTTAAAATGTTGTGTAAACACACACACATACAAAAAACCTGTAAATATGTGTGAAAAAATACATATACCATTTGTCGACTGCGGGAAATATAGTTCTGTTTATAACAGTTATTTTTTACATACTTTTTTCAAAATACAAACGAACAAAATGTTCAAAAAATTTTTCTAACATATGAGAAGTGGATTTTTAAAATATTTTTTTTTTCAATACCCACATGAGGCGTGAATTTTTATACCCTTCACCACACTGTGGTACAGGGTCTTATGTCTTTGTGCATATGTATGTAACAAGCAAAAGGAAACGAGGTAGACCCATAGCTCCTTTTGAGAATATGCATAGAATCACTTTCTGAGTCGATTTATGCATGTCCGTCCGTGTGTCCGTCCATGTATTTATGTGAACAAAGTACAGGTCGCATTTATGATCCGAATTGTATGAAATTTGGCATAGGTCACTTATTTGGCCCAGGGACGAATCTTATTGAAATTGGGAAAAATCCTTTCAGATTTAGATATAGTTCCCATATATATATTCGTCCGATTTAATGTAAACGGTGCAATAAAGTCCCTAAATATCTTTCGATTTGCACGAAATTTGGCATAGCGTACTTAATAAAGCCTAGAATGATGTATGTTAAGTTTCCTGTAAATCGGTTCAGATTTAGATATAGTTCTCATATATATATATATTCGTCCGATTTAATATAAACGGTGCAATAAAGTCCCTAAATATCTTTCGATTTGCACGAAATTTGCCATAGCGTACTAAATTGAGTCTATAATAATGTGTGTTTAGTTTCGTGCAAATCGGTTCATATTTAGATATAGCTCCCATTAATATTTTCGTCCGATTTAAGGTAAATGGTGCACAAAAGTCCCTAAATATCTTTCGATTTGCACGAAATTTGGCATAGCGTACTTAATTGAGTCTAGAATGATGTGTCTTAAGTTTAGTGAAAATCGGTTTAGATTTAGATATATCCTCCATATATATTTTCGTCCGATTTAAGGTAAATGGTGCGCCAAAGTCTCTATATATCTTTCGATTTGCACGAAATTTGGCATAGCGTACTGAATAAAGCCTAGAATGATGTGTGTTTAGTGTCGTAAAAATCGGTTCAGATTTGGATATAGTTCCCATATATAGTTTCGTCCGATTTTATGTAAATGGTGTACCAAAGTCTCTATTTATCTTTCGATTTGCACGAAATTTGGCAAAGCTTTCTGAATTAAGTCTAGAATGATGTGTGCTAAGTTTCGGTTCAGATTTAGATATAGCTCCTAGATATAGTTTATACGCTTCACCACACTGTGGTACAGGGTATTATGTCGTTGTGCATATGTTTGTAACAGGCGAAAGGAATCGAGATAGACCCATGGTTCCATTTGAGAATATGCATAGAATCACTTTCCGAGTCGATTTACGCATGTCCGTCTGTCCGTCCGTCCATGCATTTTTGTTAACAAAGTACAGGTCGCATTTATGATCCGATTTGGATGAAATTTGGCACAGTTCAGTATTTGGTGCAAGGACAAACCCTATTGAAAGTGGAGAAAATCTGTTCAGATTTTGATATTGCTTCCATATATAGTTTCGTCCGATTTTATGTAAATGATGCACCAAACTCCCAATATTTGTCCGATTGGAACAATATTTTGAACGGGGCACTGAATCAGGTCCATACTTATGTGTGCGGAGTTTTGTTGAAATCGGTTCAGATTTAGATATAGGTCCTATATATAGTTTCGTCCGATTTTTTGTGAATGATACACCAAACTGCCAACATTTGTCTGATTGAGTAAACTTTTGCATAGCGAATGCTATTGAGAAAAAAATTATGCGTTATAAGGTTCGTTGAAATCGGTTCAGATTTTGATGTAGATCTTATATATACCTTTGTTTGATTTTATGTAAATGGTAGTTACACGAAATTTCACAGAGGGTATTAAATTGAATATAGAGTGATTACCAAAAACAAATGGTGTATGCAACGGTTACTCAATTAGGTCTATGTGTTTATATATAGCACCCATACATAATTTGAATCGATTTCATACAAATGGTCCAAGTCTGTCCGTTTGACATGCAATTTTCAGAATGGTATGTGTATGGGATTTTTCAATTGCTTCAAATATTTATCTAGATAGCACATTTAATTTCGCCCGATTCCATCTCAATGGTCCTCCGAAGATTCTATGTCTGTTCTATCTACAGGATATTGATATATTTGCATATCTTGTATGTACCCAAAGTGGTGAGGGGTATCATATAGTCGGCCCCGTCCGACTTTTGAACTTTCCTTACTGGTGTTACAATGATCTGTGGTTATTATAATTAATCTCCAGTATGTCTCGTTTAAATCGGTTTAGATTCAGATATAGCTTCTACAATTTTTTGGTGAAATGGGGACAAATTTGTAGCTACCATATATATTTTGTCCCGATTTTTAGTAAATGATGCACTAAGAACTCAAAGTGTGGCCGATATGTACAATACATACTGAATTAGTATAACCTATATCGATATAGTATAGGTTGCAAAATGACATGTTTATGGATCCAATTTCATTTTACTGATCCTTCAAAAATGCGACGTCTGTTAAGAAACATCTGTTAAATATATCAAAAGTGGTGAAGGGTATCATATAGTCGGCCCCGCCCGACATTACTACTTTCCTGGTTTTTTACATATATTTTTTTTTCAAAATACAAACGAGGAGTGCCTTCATTCAACAAAATTTTTCCTACACCCATATGAGAAGTGGATTTTTTAAATAATTTTTCTCCAACACCTATATTTTTATTCAACACACATATAAGGATCCAATTTAATTTTACTGGTCCTTCAAAAAATGCAGGTAATTAGGTCTCTACAACATTTCAAGTGAAAATCTGTTGAATATACCCAAAGTGGTGAAGGGTACGCGTTATAGTCGGCTCGTCCGACTTTACTACTTTCCTGTGAATTTTTCCAACACCTACATGAGGTGTGGAATTTTTAAACCATTTTTTCCAACACATATAAGGCCAACACGTCAGGACATGGAGTTTTAAAATATTATGTCCATCGCCTATCTTTCGTGGGAATATTTCAAATATTTGTTGCTAACCAAATTTTAAATATTCCTTTAAATGTTACAGTTTGCCCCACGTCAGCCAACAACAGCAGTAAACTCGAAAATGAAGTTATCCTCGATATTTAAGGATTACATTTATTTATTTATTTTATTGCCAAATAACCGCCAGCAAAAGTTATGTATTGTGCCAAAAATAATAATCGCTAAAACGAAATAAAAAAATCCTCGATACAAAACAAATTGAAATAATAGCAAACAAAAACAGATTATCCGCCATGATACACATATGTGTGTGTGTTTATATTCAACACAATTTATGTATGTATGTGTATGTATGTAAATATGAATTTTATTCCAAAAATATAGAGTAACATATATTAATTATAAATAAAAACGATATAACAGCAGATATAACACAATCTATGTGATATGTATACACTATGGAATTATGTACTCTCACATATGCAAACAATTACAGTAACACACACATACACGCACATACAATTTTCATATATATGTAAATATACGAAAAATTCTATTTGAATATTTTTAATGAATTTATGATTATGCATACACAGACGACAACGCAATTTAATCTAACCGAACACCCGTATACTTACACATACATGGGTATGCATATGTGTGTATTTTTAGTACATATTCAATATGTATGAAAATATGGAACAATATGTCGTATTCCAATATCACATAACCGCAATACTTCACTAAGAAATTTCGCTTCGGGTCATGGCGACTGTGTGTGTGTGTGTTGCGCCACTAATTGCAAAAACTGATTGTATTTATTTTAAGGGCTTAAATAAATTTAGTTGAAAATTTGAATTTCGAATAAACCAAACCAAAAAAAAAATTCAATTTTTGCCTAAAGTTAAAACATGTGTTCATTATTATTATATTTTTTAGCCGTGAGCTAAATTAACGTCACATTATTTCAATACAAATAATAATATGCAAAATATGCCGCGAAATATTTATGTATTGTTTCCATATCATGTTATTTCATGAATATTCCGAGAGCAGCATTTTATAGAAAAAATTATATTGTAATATTGCATTTTCAAATAATTTTGTCCACTTATCTCAAAGGCTTGAATTTATTCAAGACTTATTTTTCAAAAACGCATAAGAAGGGCGGATTTAATAAAAACCAGTAAGGAAAGTAGTAAAGTCGGACGGGGCCGACTATATGACACCCTTCACCACTATGGGTATATTAAACAGATGCATCCTAACAGACGTCGCATTTTTGAAGGACCTTTAATATGAAATTGGATGAACTAAAATATGTGATCTTTATCTGAATTTGAACCGACTTAGATCAATCCAAAACATGTCATTCATTTGTTAAAATGCTACAAAAGTATGTAAATTGATTTCAAAATAGGATATCCGTTGGGCTATGAAAATATATATGCTCAATTTTGTACGTTAGCAAAATTTATCTGACAAATAATATGAACCATTTACCGAAAATATATATGGAAGATTTCAACCGAAACGAAACAGGTTAGGTTATACCAATTTCAGTACCTTTTGTTCCTATCAGCCATATTTTGGGTCTTTGGTGCATCATTTACATTAAATCGGACGAAAGTATGTATGGGAGCTATATCTAAATCTGAACCGATTTCAACGAAACATGGCACACATCACTCTATGCTCAATTCATTACGCTATGCCAAATTTCGAGCAAATCTAAACATATATAGGGACTTTGGTGCACCATTTACATTAAATCGCACGAAAGTATATATGGGAGCTATATCTAAACCTGGACCGATTTGCACGAAATTTGGCAGACATCTCCTTAGGCTCAATTCAGTACGTTATGCCAAATTTCGTGCAAATCGAAAGATATATAGGGACTTTGGTGCACCATTTACATGAAATCGGATGAAAATATATATGGGAGCTATATCTAAATATGAACCGATTTTCATGAAACTTGGCAGACATCATTCTAGGCTCAATTCAATACGCTATGCCAAATTTCGTGCAAATCGAAAAAAATAAGAACTTCAGGGAACCATTTACATAAAATGGGACGAAAATATATATGGGAGCTATATCTAATTCTGAACCGATTTTCACAAAACTTAACACACATCTCTCTAGACTTCATTCAGTACGATATGCCAAATTTCGTGCAAAAGCAATGACATATAGGGACTTTGGTGCACTATTTACATAATATCGAACAAAAATATATATAGGAGCTATATCGAAATCTGAACCGATTTTTACGAAACTTAATTCAATACGCTATGCCAAATTTCGTGCAAATCGAAACATATATAGGGACTTTGGTGCATCATTTGCCTAAAATCGGATGAAAATATATATGGGAGCTGTATTTAAATCTGAACCGATTTTTACGTAAGTTAACACACATCTCTCTACACTTAATTTTGTACGCCATGCCAAATTTCGTGCAAATCGAAAGATATATAGGGAGCCATATCTAAATCTGAACCGATTTTCACGAAACTTAACACACACCACTCTAGAGCTTATTTAGTTCGCTATGCCAAATTTCGTGCAAATCGAAAGCTATATAGGGACTTTGGGGCATCATTTACATAATATCTGAACCGATTTTCCCGAAACTCACCAATCATCATTGTAGACTCAATTCAGTACGTTATGCTAAACTTCGTGGAAATCGAAGGACATATAGGGACTTTTGTGCACTATCTACCTAAAATCGGACGAAAATATGTGTGGGAGCTACATCGAAATCTGTACCGATTTTCCCGAAACACACCACTCATCATTGTAGACTCAATTGGGTACGCTATGCCAAATTTCGTGCAAATCGAAACATATATAGGTACTTTGGTGCAACATTTACCTTAAATCGGACGAAAATATATATGGGAGCTATATCTAAATCTGAACCAATTTTTCCCAATTTCAATAGGGTTCGTCCTTGGGCCAAATAAATTAACTGTGTCAAATTTCATCCAATTCGACTCAAAAATGCGACCTGTACTTAGTTTACAATTTAACATGGACAGACGGACGGACGGATATGTAAAGTGATTCTATGCATATTCTCAAAAGGAACCATGGGTCTACCTCTATTATTTTTGTACAAAGACATAATTCCCTGTACCACAGTGTGGTGAAGGGTATAAAAAAATAAATACTTTTTTTCGACACCCACATGGACCATGTTTTTTTTTAAATAATTTGTTCAACACAGCATTTCTAATAATAAATATTCCCAAGACTTTTAATCCCAAACAAAATGCATTATATTTCTCATTTTCGCTCATTATCCCTTATTAACTTTTATTTAACAATTAATTATGGAAATCCTTTTCTCAAATTAACACCACTTAAATGAATTTCTAACTACTTGCCAGCCCACCAACATACACACCACATCATTCAGCCACAAATACATACAAACAATAATAATTTCTAAAACATCATTTCAATTGTCGGTTGAAATCGTTCAACCTTCCTTTGGTTGTGTGATCAAAAACCAACAACTTAAGTTACAAATCCACACATCATCATCGCCATCATAGCCCTGCTCATTGATGAAGGCATTGTTATTATCCTTTAAAATACACACACACACCACTACACATTGGTATTAATATCGATTTCAAACGCATTATGTACACAACACAACATGCCTTAAAGGATTTTTATTTCTTTGTGTTGTGTCCTCGTCTTCTACGTCGCCTTCGACGTCTTATTACGAAGGATTGTATTAATGCTGTTAGTGTTGTTGTTTTTGTTACATTATTCCTGGTGTTTAATGTTTGTTTGTTTGGTCTGTGATATTTGCTTGTGGTTGTTGGTTTTATATTGCTGCTGTAACCATAATCTACTTGTCTGCATGTTGAGCTTTAAACGCACACACAGAATCGTACACATGTGTGTGTGTGTGTATGTGTGTGTGCATGTATGGAGTTACAAGTGTCTGAAACTGCTATTACTTTCTCTAAACTGTCTAGACACCTTGAGTCGTTTTGTAAATCTTAGACAAGCCACATTGCTTGTTCTAACAATAAAAATATCCGACACAGACACGCACACACATATCACTGATGAAAAGTTCACACATTATTGCAATATGCTTGAAATATATATCTTGAACCTAGCAGGAAGGCGATTAAATACAATACGTCTCAAATATGGCAGAGCCTAACCAGCAATCCATCCATTCAGCTATTCATCCATCCATCCAGGCAGTCAGGCAGCCAGCCAACCAACGAACAATCAATCCATGCAGCCAAACACCATAGTACGACGAGACGAGACGCCTCGAAATTTTACACTCCACTCCTTAAGTTCAGTTAATTACTGAAATTACATTCCAACATATAACTGAAATGTGCAAATGAAGATAATACACAGATGTATGTGTGTGTGTACAAAATACGAGGATTTTTTAATAATTCTTATAAAAGTGATAACTGAACTGAATTTAAAATTAAATGTAAAAACCTTTTTTTTTTGAAGACAACTAGGAGAGAACAATATGATTTGGATTTAAATTTTTTTCTAAGTCTCAAAACGGAGTGGATCTTTTAAAAATATTTTCTTTGTAAAGATAACAAGGCGATCATTTTTTTAATTTTTTTAAGGAGAAGTCGATTTTTAGTGGATACTTTTTTAAACCCCAAAAAAGGCGTGGATTTCCTAAAAAAATTTTTTCAAGTACCAAAAAATCCACTACTTGTTGGGACTTGAAAAAAATATATTTAAACCAGTAAGGAAAATAGTGAAGTCGGACGGGGCCGACTATATGATACCCTTCACAACTTTGGTTATGTTCTACAGACGTCGCTTTTTCGAAAGATCATTGAGATGAAATTGAACGAAGTTAAATATGCGATCTTTATCTATAAGTAAACCGACCAACATCAATCCCAACACATGCCATTCATGCCCAACACATGCAACCTAATCAAAATTTTATAAATTGATTTAAAGAAAACTTTACACACGCTATTTGGCATCCATTGATAAATTGGTGTACAATTAACATGAATAGGTCGAAATTATATATGGAAGCTATATCTAAATCTGAACCGATTTCAAGGAAAATTTCCAGATATTAATTTATATTAGTTTTAGTACGTTGTGTCAATAGGCCCAGCTTTGGGTCTTCAGTGCACCATTTATTTAAAATCGGACGAAAGTATATATAGGAGCTATATGCAAATCTGAACCGATGTTCACGAAACTTAGCACACATCATTCTCGACCTAATTGCGTACCCCATGTCAAATTTCGTGTAAATCGAAAGATATATAGCAACTTTGTAGTCCCATTAACATTAAATCGGACGAAAAAATATATGGGAGCTATATAAAAGTCTGACCCGATATTCTCGAAATTTGACACACGCCATTCTAGACTCAATTCAGTGCACTATGCAAAATTTCGCGCAAATCGAAAGATATAATGGGCCTTTGGTGCAGCATTTACATTTAATAGGACGAAAATATAGATAAAAGCTATATCTATATCTGAACCGATTTTCAGGAAACTTATTACATATCATTCTAGGCCTAATTCATTACGTAGTGCAAAATTTCGTGCAAATCGAAAGATATGTAGGGACGTTGGTGGACCACTTACATTAAATCGAACTAAAATATATATGGCAGCTATATCTAAATCTGAACCGATTTTCAGGAAACTTATCACACATCATTCTAGACCTAATTCATTACGCTGTGCCAAATTTCGTGCAAATCGAAGGATATACAGGGACTTTGGAGCAACATATACATTAAATCGGACGAAAATATGCATGTGAGTTGTATCTAAATCTGAACCGATTATCTGAAAGTTAACACACATCATTGTAGACCTAATGCATTACGTTGTGCCAACTTTAATGCAAATCGAAAGATATATATGGAGTTTGGTGCATCATTTATATTAAATCGGACGAAAATATATATGGGGGCTATATCTAAATCTGAACCAATTTCAATAGGGTTCGTCCTTGGGGCAAATAAGTGACTTATGCAAAATTTCATTCAAATCGGATCATAAATGCGGCCTGTACATTGTTCACAAAAATACATGGACGGACGGACAGACGGACAACTCAGAAAGTGATTCTATGCATTCTCCAAAGGGTATGTTTGTAGCAGGCAAAAGGAAGCGAGATAGACCCATGGTTCCTTTTGAGAATATGCATAGAATCACTTTCTGATTCGATTTACGCATGTCCGTCCGTCCGTCCATGTATTTTTGTGACCAAAGTACAGGTCGAATTTATGATCCGATTTGGATTAAATTTGGCACACTTCACTTATTTGGCCCAAGGACGAACCCTATTAAAATTGGAGAGAATCGATTCAGGTTTCGATATAGCTCCCATATATAGTTTCGTCCGATTTTATGTAAATAATGCACCAAAGTCCCAATATTTGTCCGATTGGGACAACATTTTGCAAAGAGTATTGAATTATGTTCAGACTGATGTCTGCGAAGTTTCATTAAAATCGGTTCAGAATAAGATATAGCTCCCATATATATTTTCGTCCGATTTTATGTGAATGATACACCAAACTCCCAATATTCGTCCGATTGAGCAAAAATTTTGCATAGCGAATGCAATTAAAAAAAAGAGAGCGGAGCAGTATATACCCTACAACTTTCACGAAAATCTAACTTTCCCGATATTTTTACTCTCTTGACCGACTAGAGGTCAACAAATATTACTAATATTCACTACATCACTTCTAATTACTTGTTCAGATTCCTTTCAGCGTGGGTTGTGTTGTGATGTTCGGCTTTCAATGTGGCCTATAGATCGACTAGAAAAAACACAAAAAATTAGTTTTCGGTCCACTTTATCCCAATATTGTTGTCTGATCATCACCGAAAATTATAGGCCCTATCCCCTTCTCCATGTAAAAATTCGAGATGTTTGGGCAATAGTTGCGGCCTCTGGGCAATATTTCGCGACAGTTGCACCTTCTTGACTGATTAAAGGCCAACAAATATTACTAATATTCAGTACAACCCTTCTAATTACTTTTCTTTTTTCCCTTCACCATGGGTTGTGTTGTGATGTTCGGCTTATAATTGTGGTATATAGATCGGCTCAAAAAAAAAACAAATAAATAAATAAAAAATAAACACAAAAAAGTAAGTATTCGGTCCACTTCATCCCTAAATTAGTTTGTGATCATCACCGAACATTATAGGCGTTGTCCTTGACCATACTTTCAACCTCATGGAAAATTTCAGAGCGATCAGTGCTATATTTCCGCCCTCTAATATGGTAATGAGTTACTAAATAATATCTGAATACGTAAACACTTGCAAATATTTAAGTGTAACTCCCACATCTGAGTACATACGACCATATAACAGGTATCAATTTAAAGGTCAACCACTCCTCTTGGATATGGTATCAACTTCTCGAAGTTTTGTTAATATCAGGGGTAAATATATAGCTATAGAATACAAATTTTGTCATTTTTCACACAAAAGTCAATAGGGTCCATTGACCCGCAAAATTATTGATAGCGACCTTTATAAAAACATACATGTGTTAGGTTTGATCCCCTTCTCCATACAAAAATTCGCGGTGTTTGGGCCATAATTGTGGCCTCTGGAGCGCCAGAAAAACCAACAAAAATAAAGTTTTTGGTCCATTTCATCCCCTAAAAATTAAATTTAAAAACAGAGGGTATTGAATTGAATATAAAGTAATAACAAAAAACAAATGGTCTATACAACGGTTGCTCAATTAGGTCCATGTGTTTATATATAGCTCCCATACATAATTTTACTCGATTTCATACAAATGGTACCAAAGAATCCAAGTCTGACCCTTTGCCATGCAATTTTCATTGATTTCAGAATGGTCTGTGTATGGGGTTTTTTCAATTGATTCAAATATCTATCTAGATAGCACATTTAATTTCTCCCGATTCCATCTCAATGGTCCTCCGAAGATTCTATGTCTGTTCTATCTACAGGATATTATAGATATTAACATCTCTTGTATGTACCCAAAGTGGTGAAGTGTATCATATTGTCGGCCCCGCCCGGCTTTTGAACTTCCCTTACTGGTTTTTTTTGAAAACAACAACAACCTAATTTTTTTTTTCTAAAAATAAAATATCATTATCACCCCTCCCTCATATTGACGACATTGTTGTTTAAATTGTTAACAAACATATTATACTGCAATGTCGCATAATGTTTAGCACATACAAACAGACACACATATACACCTCATTACACAAACGTGTCAAGTGTTGCGTTTTCTATTGTCTCCTTGTCTGTCGGATAAAGGCTCCCCATATTTTGTGGCTGGGTAGGAAAAAAATATTTAAGCTCCCCTTGAATGCCGACCCGTGTCCACAATAAAAATAATATCGTACATTTTACACACCCTCTATTCACCTAACACGACAGATTGGTATTCATTGAGTATTAGAGAAAGAGAAAAAATAATACAAAATCACTAAAGCCTGACGACAGAAGAACATAAACGAAGAACTTATTCTGGTCTAGTAATTTTTGGTTTGTAACAAAATGCACACACACAAAACGATTTTTGAAAGTCCGTCTGGAATGACAATAATTGGTTGTACAAAGTGGGTGTTGACCATATTGTTGGCCACACCAAGACAATATTCTTATTTACACTCTCCTTGATCGATTGTGCGTAAATTCGTAATGCAATTATAAGTAATTTGTCCGAGTCGCAAAGAAATGCCTTACAAATTGTGCTGTGATAAACTGTCACAGTAAATTTCGTCATAGCATAGCATATTTTCACTAAATGCCTCAGGTAATTAGATTAAGAAATTGAACAAATATGCTATTTTGTCATAGCTAAGAGGATTAGTTGGAATTAGCGGAGAGGAGGAAGTGGGTGGCATGTTGAAGATAATTGCTGTAATTTATACTAACACAATTATGCGTTGGGAATTTCCCCATGCGTTGTACACTTCAAATATTTTAAATTGGATAATATGTTTTTTTTTGTAAATTTAATAATAGCTAATATAGTCATCAATGACTCCCACACAAAAAACTATTTTTTTTTTGTAAAAAAAACTCGCATAATCCAGGTTAATAGCCTTCCCAAACATCAGTATCTCTATCGTATCATTAATAAAATATTATAGTAAAAATGTGTTAACATAAAATCCATAGGATAAACATTATTTTATTTAGCTATTATTATAACAAAAACAACAACGAAAAAATAACAATATTCAAAATGCATTTGCATATTTTTCAGCATATGTTGAACAATAAAACAAATAATAATCCAAAAACAACATAGCAAAAATCTGCATAAATAAAAAAATTAAGGTTGGTTTGATAGAGTGAGGAATATTAGGGAAACACTAAATTCTAAAAACAAAAAATTTGAAAAAAAAAACTATTTTAAAAATCAACGCCTTGTTGGGACTTGGAAAACCCATTTTTAAAAAATCCATGCCTTCCTGGGATTTGGAAAAATATTTTTAAAAATAATCCACGACCTGTTGGGATTTGGAAAACCTATTTAAAATCATACGATACGGGTACATTTGTACATTTTTATACCCTCCACCATAATATGCAGGGTATATTAAGTTTGTGTTTCCGTTTGTAACTCATCGGAATAAGCAATCGATCAGAGCAAAATGGACAACATTATGTAAAACGATTTAAATCAAACTATCCATTATTTCAATAAAACTTGGCACACGTTAAACTGTCCCAACTTTAGTACGTTGTGCAAAATTTCGTGCCATTCGGCCAAAATTTAACTCTAAAAACCGGACAAAAATATATATGGGACTTATATCTAAATCTGAACCAATTTTAATAGAACTTTGCACACGTTAAACTGTCCTAACTTCAGTACGTTGTGCAAAATTTCAATAGGGTTCGTCCTTGGACCGAATAAGTGACCTATGCCTAATTTTATCCAATTCGGATCATAAATGCGACCTGTACTTTGTTTACAATTTAACATGCACAGACAGACGGACAGACGGACGGACGGACATGCATAAATCGATTCGGAAAGTGATTCAATGCATATGCAAAAGGAACCATATGTCTACCTCGTTTCTTTTTGCCTGTTGCAAAAATATACACACAGACATAATACCCTGTACCACAGTGTGGTAAAGGGTATAAAAAACAAAAAAAAAATATAGTTTTTGGTCCACTTCATCCCAAAATTATTATCTGATCATCACCGAAAGTTATAGGTATTGTCCTTGACCATGACTGGAACCTCATGGAACATTTCTAAGCGATCAGCGCTATATTTCCGCCCTCCAGTGTGGTAATCGATTACTAAATAATATCTGAATAGGTAAGCACCTGTAAATACTTAAGTGTAACTTCCTCATCCGAGAACATACGACAATATAATTGGTATAAATTTAAAGGTCAACCTCTCTTCTTGGATATGCTATCAAATTTTTCGGGTCTATGTCCTTCAGGATTAAATATATACGCTATAGAATACAAATGTTGTAGTTTTTCACACAAAAATCAGGGTACATTTGACCCGCTGAACATTTGCCGATCTTTATCAAAGCAGGAATGCTTATTCTTTGAGCAGATCTCATTCACCATGTACAAATTCGCGAAGTTAGGGCCATAACTGCGGTCACTGGTTCGACCAGAAAATCAAACAAAAATAAAGTTTTTGGTCCATTTCATCTCCTAAGTATTAACCGATCTTTACCCAAAACAATAGGGGTCTACATTGGACCGAACTCAGCAAATTTTCGTGAAGATTGATCCATAACTGCGGCCTGTATCGTATTTACAAATTATAATGGACAGACGGACGGACACACATGTCTAGATCGACTCAGCTAGTCGAGATATGACGATCGGTATACTTAAAGGAGGGTCTAGGACCAATATTTCGCGGCGTTACAAACTCTTGGGACTGCACAAAGCTATAATACCCTGACAACATAGTTGTGTAGGGTATAAAAATCCATGCCTTGCTGGGATTTGGAAAAAATATGCTGGGAATTGGAAATAATATTTTTAAAAATCCAGGCCTTAATGGATTTTTTTTAAATTCCACAACTTTGTTGGAACATAAAAAAAAATTATTAACCAGTGAGTGGAGCAGTATAGTCGGACGGGGCCGATCATATGATACCCTACACAACTTCCACTAAAATCAAACTTTCAGTGGTTCTATATTCTGAGCTTGGGCAATATTTCGGGTATTTGCACCCTCTTGACCGACTAGAAGTCAACAGCACCTCTTCTAGTGTAGTAATGGGCTACTAAATAATATATGAATACATAAACACCTATCAATATTTACGTGTAACTCCCACATCCGGGTACATACGACAATATAATTGGTATCAATTTAAATATATTATTAACTTCTCGGGTCTATATCCTTCAGGGTAAATAAATGAAAATGAATTAAATAATGAATTTGTATTCTATGACCCGATCTCCTTCTCCATGGAAAAATTCGAGAAGTTAGGGCCATAATTGGATTTTGGTGCTCTAAACCTAAAATCGGACGAAAATATATATGGGAGTTATATCTAAATCTGAACCGATTTTTACGAAATTCAACACACATCTTTCTACACTTAATTCAGTACGATAAGACAAATTTCGTGCAAATCAAAAGATATATAGGGACTTTGGTGCACCATTTACATAAAATCGGAAGAAACTGTGTACGGGAGCTATATCTAAATCAGGACCGATTTTCACGAAAAATGGCAGACGTCACTCTAGGCTCAATTCAGTACGTAATGCCAAATTTCGGATAAATAAAGGGATTTTGGTCACCATTTTCATAAAATCCGACGAAAATATATATGGGAGCTCTATCTAAATTTGAACCGATATTCCCGAAATTTAGCACTTATAATTTTGGACTCAATTCATTACGCTATGCCAAATTTTGTGCAATCCAACGAATATAAAGGGATTTTGGTGCTCTATTTTACTAAAATCGGACGAAAATATATATGGGAGCTATATCTAAATCTGAACCGATTTTTACGAAATTCAACACACGTCTTTCTACATTTAACTCTGTGCGCTATGCCAAATTGTGTGAAAATCGAAGGATATATAGAGGCTATGGAGCACCATTTACATAAAATTGGACGATTGTATATATGGGAGCTATATTGAAATCTGAACCGATGTTTCCGAAACTCATCACTCATTATTCTAGACTCAATTCAGTACGCTGTGCTAAATTTCTTTCAAATCGAAAGATATATAGGGACTTTGTTGCACCATTTTCACAAAATCGGACGAAAATATATATATATATATATATATCTTATATATATATATTTGAACCGATTTTCTCTACATTCAACACACGTGTTTCTACACTTAATTCAGTACGCTATGCCAAATTTCGTGCAATTCGAAAGACATTTATGGACTTTGGTGCACCATTTTCCTTAAATCGGACGAAAATATATGTGGGAGCTATACCTAAATCTGAACCGATTTCTCTCAATTTCAATAGAGTTCGTCCTTTGGCCAAATAAATGAGCTGTGCCAAATTGCATCCATTTCGAATCAAAACTGAGACCTGTATTTTGTTTACAATTTAACATGGACAGACGGAACGGACGCACATGCATAAATCGACTCAGAAAGTGATTCTATGCATATTCTCAAAAGGAACCATGCCTGTTTCGGAACCATGCCGATTATTTTTGCCTGTTACAAACTTATGCACAAAGGCGTAATACCCTGTACCACAGTGTGGTGAAGGGTATAAAATTTAGGAAAAATGTTGTAAAAAACTTTAAAAATATTTAAAAATTTTTAATAATCCATGCCTCTAGAAATATGTTTCGAAACACCCTGATACATTTCCTTGAACACATGTATGCCTACCTTGTCACTGTTTGCCGTTTAACATCTAAGAGATCATGACAACTTAATTTTAATAAAATTTATTTAAGCCGTACAAAGTTGTATAGACAAAAAAACTCAATCATATTCCACCTTCCTTTCCGCTGTTTTGCCATTGAGAACGGAGTATAGATTTATAACACATGCAAAATAAAATAAAAAATGTTTTTTAGCAAACAGGCGACAGAATCAATGATTAGCGGCTGGGTGAGGGCTAATAGCAATTCTTTCCTTATGTAAATAGCAAATCTAAAGCCCAAACAGACACCTAGAGGAATCAATGGATCGAACAAAACCCGCAGAGTTTCCAGCGGTGCATATAAGTTGTCAAACAGTGTCAACAATGACACCTTCAACATAATTTCCGTTTGACAAACAGCAAAGAACAAAATGTCATTGGCGATGATGCTGGAGTTTGAGCTATGGTTCTATCGCTTGAATGATTCCGGGACACACCCATTTTGGAGGTGTGTAAATGCATATTTCATCTAAGAACGCACAACCACTGAGCGGATTTTTTTCTGAACTCATAACAACAACAAAATCAATAAACTAAAGTGCATTTAAAAGCTACAGAGGACCAGAAGAAAAAACCGTTCTGTGCGGTACCCCACACACACACTTCACAGAAATTCCTTCTTTACTTAGTTTGTGGCACAAAAAAAAAAATAAAACTGCAAACAAAAACCCTTTATTGCCACAAAGGAAAAACTGCTGGCCTTACACAGAGTTTTATTCCTTTGACGTTGACAAAAAAAAAAAAATGTATCACAATGTATCACAGCAAACACTACAACCCGTCATCCAGCCAGCCAGCCATCCATCCATCCGTCTATCGAGTGGAGAAGTCATTCATCCATCCATGCGACAACACAAAACTTAAACAGTCACTTAAGAAGAGTTTACATTGTTTTAACACGACACATAGTATGCGCTATGCTAGAGGTTGTTTTTGTTGTTGTTGGTGGTCGTTCCAGACAGAGGCGTTTTTGTAGTTGCTTTCTCTCATCCTCCACCCATCTTCTGGTTTTTAATTTTCTTTACGTACAAAATCTTCTTTTAGAAATTAAGTAAAAAACAATTTTCAAATAGTTTTCATAGTTCCATGCATGAGTTTATGTGAAAGGCAAAAAATAAACAACTACCTCAGTTAGAAAGGACATGTTTTCTTTTAATATTAAATGCTTCCTTTGTCATGTTAGCACATATGTTCCATAACATGATATTATATTCTAGGTTGCAAAGAAAAACTTTTCATCGGGTTTCTTAAATATTTTTGGAATATTTTCAAGACATTACATTCAAAATATTTTAGAAAATTCTTCTAACGATAATAAAGGGGATTGTACAGGATAACTCACAAAACTTTTGTTGAAGGGTGTTAGTTTCAATCGTTTGTATCATATTCATAGCAAGTAAAAACAGCGGTAGTGTGGACCGGTCCCAACTTGTAATTTACTCCACCACCAAAATAGGGATGGTGAACATACTATCTCAAATTTTTAGGGATGTAAACATACATAACATGTGGATCTATGTCATATTACAGCCACTTCGGTAAATACGGAACTTTAAAATAGCAAAATTCCCATTGGTATCTTTATCTGGATGCTTCCTAACACGGACCTTTATTATAACCTACATGAAAATATTGTAAGGATATTATAGAATTGTGTGGCCTCAAGAGCTTGTAAAATACACACACAAAAAATATGTTCAAATCCCAACAAGGCTTGGCTTTTTTAAAAATATTTTTTCAAGTCCCAGCTAGGCGTGGATTTTTGACATTTTGTTTCTCAGTACCAACAAGACGTCGATTCAGGTCCGAACAAAGCGTGGATTTTTTAAAAATATTTTTTTCCTAGTCCCAGCAAGGCGTGGATTTTTAAAAAATATTTTTTCCTAGTCCCAGCAAGGCGTGGATTTTTTTAAAAATATTTTTCCTAGTCCCAGCAAGGCGTGGATTTTTTAGAAATATTTTTTTCCTAGTCCCAGCAAGGCGTGGATTTTTTAAAAATATTTTTTCCTAGTCCCAGCAATGCGTGGATTTTTTAAAAATATTTTTTACTAGTCCCAGCAAGTCGTGAATTTTTTAAAAATATTTTTTCCTAGTCCCAGCATGGCGTGGATTTTTGACATTTTGTTTCTCAGTACCAACAAGACGTCGATTCAGGTCCCAACAAAGCGTGGATTTTTTAAAAATATATTTTCATAGTCCTAGCAAGGCGTGGATTTTTTAAAAATATTTTTTCCTAGTCCCAGCAAGGCGTGGATTTTTTAAAAATATTTTTCTCCTAGTCCCAGCAAGGCGTGGATTTTTTAAAAATATTTTTTACTAGTCCCAGTAAGTCGTGAATTTTTTAAAAATATTTTTTACTAGTCCCAGCAAGGCGTGGATTTTTGACATTTTGTTTCTCAGTACCAACAAGACGTCGATTCAGGTCCCAACAACTTCCACCAAGGCGTCGATTAAAACGAGTAAGGTCGGCTATATGATCCACTTCACCACTTTGGTTCTGTTGTACATATGTATCCATACAATTTCATATCACTGTTACCTTGAAGGAACATGCTCATGTCTTTCTGCAACCTATGATAAATTTAATTTCATTCGGACAGATTTAGAGTCGTCTGCGTACCATCGCACAAATTTATGAAAAACGATTTATAGCAAAATTGATACATGCTTAATTATTAATCAAGTACCCATTTGAAATACATATGGAAGCTATGGATGCATTTGCACCAATTTCAACAAAACCCAATAACGTCATTCAAGCCTCAATTTGATACGTTGTGCAAAATTTAGAAATTTGGTGCCCCATTTATGTAAAATCGGACGAAAATATATATGGGAGTTATATCTAAATCTGAACGGATCTTCACAAAACTTAGCACACATCACTCTAGACTCAATTTAGTACG
Source organism: Musca vetustissima (assembly GCF_032173495.1). Lineage (NCBI taxonomy): Eukaryota > Metazoa > Arthropoda > Insecta > Diptera > Muscidae > Musca > Musca vetustissima. The sequence continues at coordinate 73,462 of NW_026884185.1, forward strand.
CTATGCCAAATTTCATGAAAATATAGGGTCTTTGGTGCACCATTTACATTAAATCGGACGAAAATATATATAGGAGCTATATCTAAATCTGAACAGATTTTCACAAAATTTGACACACATTGCTGTGCCAAATTTCGTGCAATCGAATAATATATTGGGACTTAAGTGCACCATTTACATAAAATCGGACGAAAATATATATGGGAGCTATACCTAAATCTGAACCGATTTTCACATCATGGCATGGTACACATCATTCATGACTAAATTCAGTACGCTATGCCAAATTTCGTGCAAATCGAATGTTATATAGGTACTTTGGTGCACCGTTTACATTAAATCGGACGAACATATATATGGGAGCTATATCAAAATGTAAACCAATTTTCACGAAACTTAACACACATCATTCTACTCTTAATTCAGTACGCTACGCAAACTTTCGTGCAAATCGAATGATACATAGAGACTTTTGTGCACCATTTGTCTTAAATCGGACGAAAATATAAATGGGAGATATATCTAAATCTGAACCGATTTTTATGAAATTTAGCAAACATCATTCTAGGCTTAATTCAGTACGTTGTGCTAAATTTCGTGAAAATCGTTAGATTTTTAGGGACTTTGGTACACCATTTACATTAAATCGAACGAAAATATATATGGGAGCTATATCTAAATCTGAACCGATTTTTCTCAATTTCAATAGGATTCGTCCTTGGGCCAAATAGATGAGCCATGCCAAATTTCAGACAATTCGGATCATAAATGCGACCTGTGCTTTGTTTACAATTTAACATGGACAGACAGACGGACGGACTGACGGACATGCATGAGTCGACTTAGAAAGTGATTGTATGCATATTCTCAAAAGGAACCATGTGCCTATCTCGTTTCCGATTTCCTATTACAAACATATGCACAAAGAGTATTATGATACCCTGTACCACAGTGTGGTGAAGGGTATACAAACGGCACAAAAGAGATCGAGTTAGTGGGACTTAAAAGTCTACAAAAAATCCTCATCCGAACTTGCATCTATGGTAAATTTCCCCCTTCTGGGATTTTCATATACTCACCAAGGTCTTTCATTATACCCTACAAAACTATGTTGACAGGGTACTATAGCTTTGTGCAGCCCCAAAAATTTGTAACGCAGCGAAATATTGGTTTTAGACCCACCTGTAAATATACCGATCGTCATATCTCGACTAGCTGAGTCGATCTAGACATGTGTGTGTCCGACCGTCCGTCCATTATAATTTGTGAACATTATACTGGCCACAGTTATGGACCAATCTTCACGAAATTTTGCATGCAGGATGGGTTCTGCCCAATGAAGACCGGTAAAGATCGGTTAATATTTATGGGATGAAATAGACCAAATACTTAATTTTTGTCGGTTTTTCTGGTCGCTCCAGAGGCCGCAGTTATGTTCCGAACATCGTGAAATTTTACATGGAGAAGGGGATCGGGCCAAAGAATAAGCAAGCCTGTTTTGATAAAGATCGGTCAAAATTTAGCCGGTCAAATGGACCCTGACTTTCGTGTGAAAAATTACAAAATTTTTATTCTGGGGAGTATATACTTGCTCCTGAAGCACATATTCCCGAGAAGTTGATAGTATATCCAAGAGGAGTTGTTGACCTTCAAATTTATACCAATTATATGGCTGTATGTACTCTGATGTGGGAGTTATACGTAATTAGGTAAAGATGACCATCTGCATAGTATTACTATTACTCCATTAAAGGAGGGAAATGTCGCGCTGATCGCTTTGAAATTGTACATGCAGTTCCGATTATGGTCAAGGACGACGCCTATAGTTTTCGGTGAAGTTGAGATTTTATTCAGGGGGTGCAATAAACCGCAAACTTTAATTTTGTCAGATTCTCTAGTCGCTCTTGAGGCAATTATTATGTGCAGAACATCACATATTTTACAAGGTGAAGGGGATCTGATCAAATACTTAGACTGGCTGTTTAGGTGATGATTGGTCAATATTCCGATGGTCATGTCACCAAACCCTTAAGTGACCAATTTTTTTTTTTATTTTATGGTGTAAAAATTTACTTCAAGAAAAAGGGTTAGAAAGTGGAGTTGTTGATCTATAATCGGTAAAAAGGGTGCAAATATCACGAAATATTGCCCAGGCTCAATATAGAACCGCACAAAGTTTGCTTTTCGTGGCAATTGTGTAGGGTATCATATGGTCGGCCCCGTCCGGCTATACTGCTCCGCTCATTGGTTCCCAGTAGGAATTTCCCCGAGGGACCATCACAGTGTAATTTAATGTTCTATTTGCATTAATTGAACATCAGGTCAATTCGTCGAAAATTGAAAGTTTGATGTCATCAAACAAACACCCTTGAATTGATTCCAAATAAAAAGTATTACCCCTAATTAACCATTGTTCCCCACATGCACACAGTCCAAGAGGGTGGCACAAATCTATAAATTAACATTTTTATTAAAATATAAGAAATATATTCATATTTATACGCGCGGGATGTTTAACATTTGTTGCTGTCATGTTTTTCTTTGCCGCTCTGTGACATAGTAATACAAACGACACAACTGACATCCGTACAGACAAACATACGTTTTTTATAAAAATTTCATAAAAAAATGGGCGTAACCTAAAGGCAATATTTTATGGACAAAAATCACACCAAAAAAAGAATACATTTAACCGTGCTTTGGGGCGGTACTGCACACAACGGAGGCAGTGGATACGCAAAAACAAAAATCCCCAGTGAGGGAATGCGAATGCGATTGAGCCCTCATATCTGTACAGCCATCTGCATGGATAATTAAATTCATAAAATAACAAAAAAAACATGGTGTATGACGAAGTTGCGCATGTGTTCCATGATCGAGTAAGTGACGGACTCACTGACTGGTTATTATTATGTCTAAAGACATTCAGTCAGTCATGGTATTTTTCGCTTAATAACTTAATTAAGAATTTTAATATGAGACTGAGAATTTGTTTTGTTGTTCTTGTTGTTCGTACAGAGGGACAACTGAAAGTTCAATCCCCAATCACCGCCACCTTTTGATTGTGTGAAACGGTGCGCAGACGCAGTATCAAAGGCCATGGCCTAAGCGCGAGAATATAAAAATGTTGTTGTTGTTTAATTGTGTTGTACCTTATGAAACTTGTGTTATTTGATGTTTCGCCTTGCTTGGCCCCTATTTTACCCCCTCTTGAAATAAAGTATAAAATTTTGAAAATTATTTACGCCCACCCCTTTGCTCTTTTCTGCTAAAGAGTGGCTAATAAAAATACACCTTCTTTGGTTGTTTTTTTTTCATCTTGTGATATTTTGCCTTGATAAAAAGGAAATAATTTAATAACTTTATTGTCTTGAGTGGTATATGGGAGGAGGAGGTTCATACCGGGGGCGGTAAACATCAACAATGCTTTTTTGCTGATTTGAATATGTTCTGAATAAAAAACACACAATATGAATAATTATCGCCGTAATTATTCGTGACATTTATGATTTATTTTTTGCTCCACAATGTCGATTTTTTGGGGTATCCAAAAACCGTTTTTTGTGGTTTGATGACGGGTAAGTGCATTTCGGATGAAAGGCAATGAATAAGAAAACATGGGAAGGGTTGTTATTCAATATATGGTGAAGCGTGCAATAAATATATCATTCCGTTCCACCATATAATATATATATATATATATATATATAATCGGAATAAAATTTCAAACCAGTGAGCGGAGTGGACAGGGCCGACAAAATGATACCCTACACAACTTCCATTCTATATTCTGAGCACAAATATTACTAATATTCCGCAAAGCCCATCTTATTACTCGTCCAGATTCCGTTCACCGTGGGTTGTGTTGTGATGTTGTGATCGACTCGAAAAAAACACAAAAAATTAAGTTTTCTGTCAACTTCATCCCAAAATTATTATCTGATCATCACCGAAAATTATAACCGTTGTCCTTGACCATAACTTGAACCTCGTGGATCATTTCACAGCGATCAGAGCTATATTTCCGCCCTCTAGTGTGTTAATGGATTGCTAAATAATATCTGAATACGTAAGCACCTGTAAATATTGCACATTGTGTAACTCGCACATCCGAGTACATACGACAATATAATTGGTATCAATTTAAAGGCCAACAACTCCTCTTGGATATACTCTCGGGTCTATATCCTTCAAGGGTAAATATATACGCAATATAATACAAATTCTGTAATTTTTCACACAAAAGTCAGGGTCCATTTGACCCGTTAAATATTGACCGGTCTTTATCAAAACATGCATGCTTATTTTTTGGCCCGATCCCCTTCTCTATGTAAAATTTTGAGATGTTCGTGCCATAATTGAGGTCTTTGGAGCGACTAGAGAATCGCACAAAAATTAAGTTTTCTGTCTAGATCGACGCAGCTAGTCGAGATATGAAGATCGGTATAGTTAAAGGTGGGTCTAAGACCAATATTTCGCGGCGTTGCAAACTCTTGGTGCTGCACAAAGCTATAATACCCTGACAACATAGTTGTGTAGGGTATAATGAATGTAATTTAGTATTCTGGATATTTGGAAGATGTTCCGCGGAGGACAATATTTAAATATAGCCAGACCATTTATAGACCATTTATCGATTTATTGTTTTTGGGTTTTAGGCGAATTTTCGGAACGCAGTTGTTGTGGTTTGACATTCCGTTTTTTTTTTTTGTGAGAAAGTTATCTTGAAAAGTTTTTCCCGGATATGACAACAGATGTAACTGCATTTTGAAATACATAATGCTGATGCTGCTAGGTTTTAGCATCTTTTTTCCAATAGGCATTTGGCATTCCAAACTCCTGGTATCCTGGAATCTTCCATACCTTCTTTTCGCTACTTTGAAGTTCCTAGCCCAGTTATCAATTTGGGTGTAATTTATTTGGTAGAATTGGGTCATTGGAATAATGACTTTTTAAATGAACTATTCCACAAAAGGAACGATCGGTACTAGGCCCGTATCATTCGTTCATTTAGCTCCGTCCGTCAACAACCGCTAATAAGATCTTTGATTTCAGTTTTAGTTTACCGATTGATTATTTCAGGAGATTAAAATTATTCATAAACTGGAATAGTTCTGTCGAACCGTTATTAGCTTGTGCATTATTGTTGAACCTTGGTGAGCTGGTGAACCGTTGTTGAGCACCCCATATTTAGGAAATCCATTTAGTTTGGATTACAAATTCTTCAGAAGCATATTTTTATACCCTTCACCACACTGTGGTACAGGGTATTATGTCTTTGTGCATATGTTTGTAACAGGCAAAAATAATCGAGATAGACCCATGATTCCTTTTGATAATATGCATAGAATCACTTTCTAAGTCGATTTATGCATGTCCGTCCGTCCGTCTGTCCATGTTAAATTGTAAACAAAGTACAGGTCGCATTTATGATCGGAATTGGATGAAATTTGGCACAGCTCCTTTGTTTGGCCCAAGGACGAACCCTATTGAAATTGCTCCCATATATATTTTCGTCCGATTTAAGGTAAATGAGGTACCAAAGTCCCTAAATATCTTTCGATTTGCACGAAATTTGGTACAGCATACTGAACTAGGTCTAGAATGATGTGTGCCAAGTTTCGTGAAAATCGGTTCAGATTTAGATATAACTCCCATATATAATTTCGCCCGATTTTAGGTAACTGACGTACCAAAGTCCCCTAATATCTTCCGATTTGCACGAAATTTGGTACAGCCTACTGAACTAGGCCTAGAATGATGTGTGCCAAGTTTCGTGAAAATCGGTTCAGATTTAGATATAGCTCACATATATAGTTTCGCCCGATTTTAGGTAACTGAGGTACCAAAGTCCCTTAATATCTTCCGATTGGCACGAAATTTGGTACAGCCTTCTGAACTAGGTCTAGAATGATGTGTGCCAATTTTCGTGAAAATCGGTGCAGAGTTAGATATAGATCTCATATATATTTTCGTCCGATTTTATGTAAATTGTGTGACAAAGTCCCTATATATCTTTCGATTTGCACGAAATTTGGCACAGCGTACTGAATTAAGTCTAGAAAGAGGTGTGTTAAATTTCGTGAAAATCGGTTCAGATTTAGATATAGCTCCCATATATATTTTCGTCCGATTTTATGTAAATTGTGCACCAAAGTCCCTATATATCCTTCGATTTGTACGAAATTTGGCATAGCGTACTAAATTAAGTCTAGAAAGAAGTGTGTTAAATTTCGTGAAAATCGGTTCAGATTTAGATATAGTTCCAATATATATTTTCGTCCAATTTTATGTAAATGGTGCACCAAAGTCTCTATATATCATTCGATTTGCACGAAGTTTGGATTTATAAGGAAATGAAGAACTCAAAATAGTGCCGAATGCTCAAAACATACTGATAGAAGTGTAACCTAACATGTGGCAAGTTTTGATGAAATCGGTTTAGATTTCCATATTTGGCTTTAAATTTATTTACAAACATTTTGTCCCATTGTAAGAAGCAACTCTATATCTGACCAAAATTTAGTATAGGTTGCAGAATGATATGTTTAGTTTCATTTTAATGGTCCTTCAAAAATGCGACGTCTGTTAGGATTCCATCTGTTGAATATACCCAAAGTGGTGAAGGGTATAATATAGTATATAGCAATTTGAAATTATGTTGCCCTGTTACATCGTTTCAACTCAACTTTTTTGAACACTCAGAGAGATGATGAACTCATTGAATGAAACGTCTAGTGGTTCCCATACACCGATTGGTGAAATCGTTACCAAGTATCGCATTTAAGGGGACCCCTCCCATTCTCGGGGTCATTTTTTTTATTTAATTCGAATCTACACTAATTCAAGAATGTCCCTCAAACATTTCAAGAGAAAATCTCAAGAACTCTTGAAGATATCGTCGATTTATTGTGTCAGCATAAAGTGACGACAAAAGGCTTCTCAAACTTTAAACGCGTTTTTCTCTTTTGTGAATGGCGGGCACGATAACTCAAAAACTAATGACCCAATCGATTCCAAATTTTTACACGTTTCTCTGTGAGTGTATATGTATGAAGACCTATAAGGCGTGGTTTTTTAAAGAAAAGTTTCAGAAGAAGACCTTTTGTGTGCATTTTAATGGACAAAAAAAAAAACGCCTTTTTATACCCTACACAACTATGTTGTCAGGTTATTATAGCTTTGTGCAGCCCCAAAAGTTTGTAACGCCGCTAAATATTGGTTCTAGACCCATATTCGAAAAATATGTCAGTGTAAGGAAGAGCTGTTGATCTCTATTCGGGCAAGAGGGTGCAAATAGGCTTTGATTAAAAATCCACAGAAAGATAGAGTTCTGTGGTAGTTGTGTAGGGTATCGTATGGTCGGCCCCGTCCGAATATACTGCCCCGCTCACGGATTAAGACCTAGTTCTGTTACTCTTTTCCGTGAATCGTTCATTTGAACTAGTTCGTTCGTGAACTGTACACTCCTAGTTAATGATAAAACCTTAGTAAGCTAATTAATAAAATGCAATGCAATGCGAATTGCTGGTCAGATATTGTATAAATGGTGGTCCACATCATTTCTTACTCTCCTTAACTTATTTTAAAAAAAAAATCTCTGAAATTTGAACCAACCACTAAAAATGACTAGTTTAAATTGTCAATTTATTTTGGCGTAGTGCAAACAAACTAACAAAAAACAGATGTTCAAAAAGAAGAAAAAAACAATAAAAAAAGAAAACAAACAGGGCAGACATAAAAAACCTTTATCCTCTCGTGCAAATCGTTTTTGCACTTCCAACATTTTCCATTACACTTTTGCATTTTAAATGGCCCAGTTTTATGTCCTTGTTGATGATTCAGTAGTGGTGTCGATGGTGGTGTGGGTTGGCATTTTAACAAAAAAATGGAACACAAAAAAACGATATTTACTAAACGAAAGCTAGGAAAAAACATAGATTTTTTTACAACCAATTTTTTTGGGGTAAATCTTTTTTTATGAAGATCCCCCCTTAAGCTTTCACTTTTGTTTTCGCTTTGTTAGTTCAATTCTATTCTCGACGTTGAAGTTGCATTTGCATTGAAAACTAAAAATCCCCTTGAAAGAATTGAGAGTGGGGGAGACAAATTTGTAAGTTTTCCAACCCAAAAAAATCTATGCATCCAAAAAAACGAGAGGGAAAATTTCAAAAGTCTAGTTGATAGTTTTCTTTTTTTTGTTTTTGGTTTTTTTGCCTGAATTTATGTTATCTTAAATAGTTTAAACTGTTTGCTTGTAGGGGATTTTTGTAAGATTTGTGTTTTTTACTTCTTTCGGCATTTAATATTCTATTAGCAACATTATTTTAAATGGATCAGTAAATATTCTGCCTTGACTATTTGAAAAGAAAACAATCTATGGACAAAGAATTTTTGCAATAAATTTTAAATTACTTATCTACTCTACGTAAATTTTGTTACTTTAAGTAACACAACATTATTAAATATTCAAAAGGTGAATAGGATTCTGTAGTTGATGAGATAGCCAGTCTGAATGTGTGTCACAGTAACACTGGGAATCTTTGTATTCTATGGAAGCTTGTTAACTGTTGCCAATGTTCGCTTTTGGAATTTTTAAAAAGGATTTTTTGAAAATGTCAATCTCAATGTATTTACTTAAGACTAATAAAAGTTCCTTACTCCTATATTAGGATAGATGGGAGAGGGTGACCTAAGTGGGTTTAAAACCAGTAAGGAAAGTAATAAAGTCGGACTGGACCGACTATATGATACCCTTCACCACTTTGGGTATATTCTACATATGTATCCTTACACTTGACAGACGTCGCCTTTTCGAAGAAACATTGACATGAAATTGAATGAACTTAAATATGTGATGTTTATCTATAACTAACATCAATCCTAACACATGCCATTCTTTACAGATATATAGGATATATAGGACCTTTAAAAATATATAGAAGCTATCTGTAAATCCGAACCGATCTCAAGAAAACTTGACACAAAAGGTTATAGTAACTTCAGCCAATTGTACAAAATTGTGTGGCAGTAGGCCAAAATTATTATGTATACGAAAATATGTATAGAAACTACATCTAAATCTGAACCGATTTTCACGAAACTTAACATATGTTATTCTAGACGCAATTCAGTACACCATGCTAAATTTCGTACAAATCGAAATATATATAGAGACTTTGGTGCATCATTAACCTTAAATCGGACGAAAATATATACAGAGCTATATCTAAATCCGATCCGATTTTCTCGAAACTTGACACACGTCATTCTAGACCTATTTCATTACTCTATACCAAATTTCGTGCAAATCGAAAGATATATAGGGACTTTGGTATACCATTTACATTAAATCGGACGAAAATATATATTTGAGCTATATCTACATCTGAACCGATTTTCACGAAATTTAGCACACATCGTTCTGGACCTGATTCAGTACCCCATGCTAAATTTCATGCAAATCGAAAGATATTTAGGAGCTTTTATGTCCCATTTACCTTAAATCGGACGAAAATATATATAGGAGCTATATCTAAATCTGTATCTATTTTCCGGAAACCGAACACACATCATTCTACACCTAATTCACTTCGCTATGCCAAATTTCGTACAAATCGAAAGATATAAAGGGACTTTGGTGCGTTATTTACATAAAATAGGAACAATATACATATATATATATATATATGGGAGCTATATCTAAATCTCATCCGATTTTTAGGAAACTTAACACACATAATTTTAGACCTAATTCAGTACGCTGTGCACAATTTCGTGCAAATCGAAAGATATATAGGTACTTTGGTGCACCATTCTCCTAAAATCGGACGAAAATATATATGGGAGCTATATCTAAATGTGGACCGATTTTCAGGAAACTTAACACACATCATTCTACACCTAATTCATTTTGCTGTACCAAATTTCGTGCAAATCGAAAGATATATAGGGACTTTGGTATACCATTTACATTAAATCGGACGAAAATATATATGAGAGCTATATCTAAATCTGAACTCAATTTCTATAGGGTTCGTCCTTGGGCCATATAAGTGACCTATGACAAATTTCATCCAATTCGGATCATAAATGCGACCTGTATTTTGTTTACAATTTAACATGGACAGACAGACGGACGGACATTCATAAATCTGCGCAGAAAGTGATTCTGTGCATATTCTCAAAACGAACCATGTGTCTCGTTTCCTTTTGTCTGTCACAAACATATGCACAAAGACATAATACCCTGTACCGCAGCGTGGTGAAGGGTATAAAAATATTGCCTCAAGTGTGGTGAGTTTTTTTACAAAAATATTGTTTAAGGACCATAAACTGCGTGGACTTTTTATACCCATACACAAACTATGTTGTAAAAGTATTATAGCTTTGTGTGGTCCCAAGATTTTGTAACGAAACGAAATATTGGTCCTAGACCTTTTTTTTGTATCTATACATGTGTGTCCGTCTGTCCATTATAATTTGTAAACACGCTACAAGTCACAGTTATGGATCAGTCTTCACGAAATTTTACATGTATGACGGGTTCTTGTCATTAAAGACTCATATTGTTTTTTTTAATGATCCGTTAATATTTAGAGGATGAAATGGACCAAAAACTTTTTGTCGGTTTTCTGGTCGCTCTAGAGGCCACAATTATGACCCGAACACCACGAAATTTTACAACAGGAAGGAATCTGTCCAAAGAATAAGCATGACTGTATTGATGAAGATCGATCAGAATATTTTTATGAACTGTAGGACTTTATTTAACATGCATCGGAGCGTCCGATTTGGGTTGTTGTATGATTTGTTGCCATTTAAAATGCAACTTCATAATGACTCCCTCATAGAAGTCATGCTCTCTATTTGCAAACAACTCTAGTAATCGATTTTCACAAGCCTCCCTAGATACCAATTTTTTATCATTAAAAAATGTTTGCAATGCAAGAAAAAGATGATAATCGCTTGGTGCCATGTGCGGACTGTATAACGAATGCATTAAAACCTCCCAACCAAGCTCCCGAAGTTTATGGCAAGTCACTGTAGATGTGTGTGGCCTAGCGTTGTCCTGGTGGAACACGACACCTCTCCTGTTGGTCAATTCTGGCCGTTCCTGGTCAATTGCTATCTTTAAACGGTGCAGTTGTTGACAGTAGAGTTTAGAATATGACGTTTCGCCATATGAAAGCAACTCATAATAAATAATCTCCAAATGCATAGTAGATCCTTCCTGACCGTTAGTTCTGGTTTGGCCACCGTTTAAGGTGCTTCACCGCTCTTTGAACACGATCGTTTTCGCACAGGGTTATCGTATGTAATCCATTTCTCATCTCCAGTCACCATCCGTTTAAGATGGAAGATGGAAATTAGATCCATCCTATTTTTTCTGTTAATTGGTGTGGCAACCAAACATCGAGTTTCTTTTTTGTTTCCAGCTTTGTGTAAATGGTTTAAAACTGTTTTTGGTCGATTTTTATCTACTGGGCGATGTTATGACTGCTAACATGCCGGTCAACTTCGATAATTTCTCCGATTTTATCGACATTTTCCACGACCGGCCTCATGGGTTTCTTTTCCCCAACCTAATATTACTATTACCCAGCTAGATGGCGCGCTGATCGCTTTGAAATTTCACATGAGGTTCCGGTTATGGTCAAGTACGACTCTTATAATTCTCGGTGATGTTGAGATGATATTTATAGGGTGCAATGAAACGAAAACACAATTTTTGTCAGGTTTTCTAGTCGCCCTAGACCCCATTATTATATTCAGGACATCAAATATTTTACAAGGTGAATGAGATCAGACCAAATACTTAGAACAGTGAGCGGAGCAGTTTAGTCGGGCAGGGCCGACCATACGATACCCTACAAAACTACGACGGAGTTCAAACTTTCTAAAGAAGTTTATTCCGAGCCTGGAAAATATTTCGTGACATTTGCACCCTCTTGCCCGATTAGAGGTCAACAGCACATCTTCCATACACTGACACATTTTCCGAATATTACTAATATTCAGTACAGGCCTTCATATTACCTGTCCAGATTAGTAACTGTGGCCTATATATCAATTCATCCCAAAATTATTATCTGATCATCACCAAAAATTACAAGCGCTGTCCTTGACCATAACTGGAACCCCATAGAAAATTTCAGCGTTATATTTCCGGCCTCTAATGTGGTAAGGGTTACTATATAATATCTGAATACGTAAGTACCTGTAAATATTTAAGTGTAACTCCCACATCCGAGAACATACGACAATATAATTGATATAAATTTAAAGACCTCCTCTTTTATATACTATCGGGCCTAAGTCCTTCATGGGGTAAATATATACGCCATAGAATCCAAATGTTGCAATTTTTCACAAAAGTCAGGGTCCATTTGACCCGCTAAATATAGACCGATCTTTATCAAAACAGGCATGTTTATTCTTTGGCCCGATCTCCTTCTCCATGTAAAATTTCACGATGTTCGGACCATAATTGCGGCCTCTGGAGCGACCAGAAATACCGACAAAAAATAAGTATTTGGTCCATTTCATCCCCTAAATATTAACCGATCTTTACCAAAAACAATAGGGGTCTTCATTAGCCAGAACCCATCCTACATGCAAAATTTCGTAAAGATTGGTCCATAACTGTGGCCTGTATCGTGTTTACAAATTATAATGGACAGACGAACAGACGGACGGATGTACACACATATCTAGATCGACTCAGATAGTCGAGATGTGACGATCGGTATACTTAAAGGTGGGTCTAGGGCCAATATTTCGCGGCGTTACAAACTCTTGGGGCTATAATACCCTGACAACATAGTTGTGTAGGGTATAAACACTAAAGTGACCAAATTTTTATTTGTTAGCGTAAATATTTACATCGGGAAAACAATATTTTTAAAATATCACAGGGTTAGAAAGTGGAGCTGGTCACCTATAATCTGTTAATTCAGTGATGGTGGTTATAGGTAAAAATTAGCAGGGTTTACCTACTCTGATGTTATTTAGGTTATGTTATTGGATAGGCAATTTTGCATGAGATTCCCGTTATGATCAAGCACAACGCCTATAATTTTCGATGATTCTCATACGATATTAAGGGGATGAAATGGACCGAAACCTTAATTTTTGTGTGGTTTTTAGTCGCTCTAAATGCCACAATTATAAGCCGAATATTACAAATTGTCTATGTGGCCGGCGATATCACAAACTAGTTCGAATAGCCGTACTGATAATAAACGATAAATATTAAGGGGAAGAAAAAATTGTTTGTTAATAATAAGAAAATTAAAATCTTATGGAGTAGAGCCTCAAAGGCGCTGTTGACCTCTCATCAGTCAATGGAGGGCAAATATCGCGAATATAGTAATATAAATCCGTCTTACTATACTGCTCCGCTCATTAGTTTTAAATTAGAAATGTTGGCAGGATGTAGAAGTTACTGCATTTAACCTGAAAAGAGATTGGTGTTGGTATTTACGGGAGAGATTTTTTTTATAGGGACATTCTTGAATTAGTGTAGGTTCGAATTAAATCAAAAACTAAATTTAATTTTCTGAAACCGTGAATGGGGGGAGAGGTCCCCTTAACACTGATATTGCAATATCATTTTGAATATTTAAACGAATTTGGCTTGACTTAAATATCAAACACACTTTATACAACATTACAGTGCAACCACCATCATCATAACACACACATATGAGTGCATTATTTTCGATTAAAACTGTACGAAATGTTTATGCCGAAAAAAATAACGAATAATCCAAAGCAATGGCATTCATATCATTTGAAGTGTTTTATTCCACAAAAAAAGTACAGAAAAGAAAAAACTCATGCAGGGAAAGCCAGCAGACAGTTGGACGGACACATGTATACACATGTCAGAATTCCGGGCATTTGAAGTGTCAAAAGCAGCACACACATAGCGACAACAACAATAACCACAGCAATTTGTTGGTGTGCAATAATGCCGAGTGAAATAAGAATCCTTTTTTTTAAATAAGAAGTAAGCAAAGAGAACACAACAACAAAACAACGACAACAAAAATACACCAAATATGAATGCAAAAACATCGCTGTCGCTGTCCTTTCTCTTTTTTGTGAATTTTACGTCTGTGTCATTGTCAGTTAACGTGGAGTGGTTGGAGGTCTGGTGGTCCGATCCAGTACACATGCATACTCTTACACACATTATTAATGCATATGCCTTACATTTTATTCAAACAAGGCTTTTTTGTTGGTTTTCACACCATTCAAAAAACAAAGGGCTTGTTCTGTTCCAGGTCGTCGTCGTTATTTCTTTATTTCCTTTCAAAACCAATTCTGTTCGTTTTTTTAATTTTTTGGCGAAGGTGTCAATTTCAACACTCGGCTTTGGCCTTTGTATTCATCATATTCCAGTTGTATGCACTGTTGTGATATGCAAAAATATTCATACGACACGTTTGCTGATGTATAAATGTTCTGTCGTATATTCGAAATTTTGAAAGACATTTCTTTTAAGAGGTTTTGAATATTCAGGTCCAACAAAAACAAAATAAATATGTGAAAATAATATTTAGTTCTCTTTCCTGCTGCTGCAGCAGACAAAAGGGTTCGAATTATGAATAAAATTGAATTGAAATGTTTTTTAGAGAAATAAAATTTTCTCACGTTTTTTGTAATCATTTTTAAAAGTAGAGCTCTAAAATTTATTAAATGTTATTTAAAATATAAATTCTTATAATAAACTTTAAATAATATTACCTATACAAGTAAATACGAAGATAAGTTCAAACTGGCCGATCTTTGTATACTCCCAACATTTGGTGTGCATTAAAAATACCAATAATCGAGCGAACATTTCAAATTGTATACCATGAGGATTTGCATTGTCTTATATATAGCTAGTCTGATTCGTACATTCGGTTAGAATTCCTCAAGAATTCATAGTGTCAAATTACCGTCAATGCTTATGGACAATGTGCATAGTACTTTTAAAATACCTAAAATCAGGATGGACCTTTATATAAGGGTATTCCTATATTGTTTATTTTCACCGAATTCCTAATTATATCCACTTTGAGTGAAAATAAAAAGTCGGACGGGGCCGACCATATGATACCCTACACAACTTCCACGAAAATCTAACTTTCTGTGGTTCTATATTCTGAGCTTGGGCAACTTTTCGCGATATTTGCACCCTCTTAACCGACTAGAGGTCAACAAATATTATTAATATCCATTACAGCCCTTCTAATTACTCGTACTTGTCCAGATTCCCTTCAAAAATTAAGTTTTCGGTCCACTTTTTTTCCAAAATTATTATCTGATCATCACCGAAAATTATCGATGTTGTCCTTTGCCATAACTGGACCCTCATGGAACATTTCAAAGCGATCAGCGCAATATTTCCGTCCACCAGTGTGGTAATGGGTTACTAAATACTATCTGCATTCATAAGCACCTGTAAATATTTAAGTGTATTTCCCTTATCCGAATACATATGATAATATATTTGGTATCAATTTAAAGGTCAACCACTCCTCTATATAATATAAACTTCTCGGGCCTATGTCCTTCAGGGGTAAATATATACGCCATAGAATACAAATTTTCCCATTTTTCAAATAAAAGTCAGGGTCCATTTCACCCGCTAAATATTGACCGATCTTTATCAAAACTGGCATGCTTATTCTTTGATCCGATCCCCCTCTTCATGTAAAATTTCGTGATGTTCGGGCCATAATTGCTGGCTCTGGAGAGACCAGAAAATCAGACAAAAGTGTAGTATTTGGTCCATTTCATCCCCTAAATATTAACAGATCTTTACCAAAAACAATAGGGGTCTTCATTGGCCAGAACCCATCCTACATGCAAAATTTCGTGAAGATTGGTCGTGTTTACAAATTATAATGGACAGACGGACGGACACACATGCCTAGATCGACTCAGATAGTCGAGATATGACGATCGGTATACATAAAGGTGGGTCTAGGACCAATATTTCGCGGCGTTACAAACTCTTGGGGCTGCACATAGCTATAATACCCTGACAACATAGTTTTGTAGGGTATAAAAGTAAATAAAATCCTGTGAACGAAGTTTTATAGTCGGGCGGGCCGACCATATTACAACCTACACAACTACCACGAAGACTAACTCTCTGCGGTTCTATGATCTAAGCCTGGGCAATATTTGGCGATATTTGCACCTTGTTGACCGTTTATAGGTCAACAGCTCCACTTTCTAACCCTGGCATATTTTCCCGAGGTGAATATTTAGCCAAAAATAACAATTTGGTCACTTAAGGTTTTGGTTGATTTGACCCTCAGGATATTGACCGAACATAATCTAAATAGCCGTTCTAAGTATTTGTCAAAGCCCCTTCACCGTGTAAAATGTGCGACGTTCTGCATTTATTAATGGCCTCTAGAGCGACTAAAAAATCTAACAAAAATAAAGTTTTCGGTTCATTGCACCGCCTAAATATCATCTCAACATCACTGAAATGATAGTCGTCGTCCTTGATTATAACCGGAACATCATATACAATTTCAAATCGATCAGCACGACATTTTCGACCTCTAATGGAGTAATAGTAATACTAAACAATATCAGAATACGTAAATCCATTTAAATATTTAAGTTTAACTCCCACATCCGAGTACATAAAACAATGTAATTGGTATAAATTTCAAGGTCAACTATTCCTCTTGGATAAACTATCAACTTTACGGGTCTATATTCTGCAGGAGTAAATATCGTCGAAAATGTCGATAAAATCGGAGAAATTATCGAAGTTGACTGGCATGTTAGCAGTCGTAACATCGCCCAGGAGCTAAGAATTGACCATAAACTGTTTTAAACCATTTACACAAATCTGAATTCAAAAATAAGCTCAATATTTGGGTGTCACACCAATTAACAGAAAAACATAGAATGGATCGAATTTCCGTCTGTGAAGCCTTGGCCAAACGGAATGAGATAGAAGATCGTGAAGCACATCAAACGTTGGCCAAACCAGGACTAAAGGCCAGGAAGGAAATCTGCTGTGCATTTGGTGGGACTGGAAGGGGGTTATTTATTATGAGTTGATTCCTATGGCCAAATACTAAATTCTGATCACTACTGCCAACAATTGGACCGTTTGAAGATAGCAATTGACCAGAATTAGCCAACAGGAGAGGTGTCGTGTTCCACCAGGACAACGCTGGGCCACACACATCGACAGTGACTCGCCAGAGACTTCAAGAGCTTGGTTGGGAAGTTTTAATGCATCCGCATACAGTCCGAACTTGGACCCAAGCGATTATCATATTTTTCTTCCATTCCAAAATTCCTTCAATTATAAAAAACATAGTTATCTTTTTTTTGCAAATAGAGAGAGGCATTATTAAGTTATCTTTAAAATGGCAACAAAACGGTGAATATTTGGCACAAATCGGGCATTCCGAAGAATGTTAAATAAAGTCCTATACTTCATATACAAATTATTTATTTATTTTCCCCCAAACTAATATATACGGCCCACAATATAAATTTTGTTATTTTGCACACCATAATCTGGGCCCATTTGACCTGCTAAATATTGATCGATCTTCATCACGTTGATTCTATAGTCAAATATTCCTGTGTAAAATTTCGCGGTGTTCGGGTCATAATTGTGACCTCTATAGCGATTATAAAACAGACAAAAATAAGGTTTTTGGTTCATTTCCTACCCTAAATATTAACCGATCTTTACCAAAAACAATCGGTGTCTTCATTGGCCAAAATCCGTTCTACATGCAAAATTTCGTAAAGATTGGTCCATAACTGTGGCCTGTATCGTGAAATTACAATGGACAGGCGGACGGACACACATTTCTACATCGTCTCAGCTAGTCGAGTAAGGTGGGTCTAGTATCAATATTTCTTGGCAT
This sequence comes from Musca vetustissima, assembly GCF_032173495.1. Lineage (NCBI taxonomy): Eukaryota > Metazoa > Arthropoda > Insecta > Diptera > Muscidae > Musca > Musca vetustissima. The sequence continues at coordinate 91,374 of NW_026884185.1, forward strand.
TAAAAACTCTTGGGGTACCACGAATCCTGACAACATAGTTGTGTACGGTATAGGAATTGGGCGGGACTTGTATATGGACGATATGTCATCATCTGTGAAATATGTCACCGTCCAAAAATATGAAATACCAACTTACAGTCAGTTCGGTGGGAAAAAGCCACTAAAACCTTTAAAGTATCGAAAATGGGTCAGGTCCTTTAAATGGAGGCCTAAACATAGACCTTATACATTTGATCCGCTAAATATTGATGCTTACATTTGGCCCGATCCACTCCTCCATTTAAAATTTCGCGATGTTCGGGACATAAAAGAGGCCGCAATTATGTCGACTAGAAAAACCGACAAAAATTACGTATTTGGTCCATTACATCCCCTAAATATTAACGGATCATTACCAAAAACAATAGGGGTCTTCATTGGCCACAACCCATTCTACATGCAAATTTTCGTGAAGATTAATTTAAAACTGTGGCCTGTATCGTGTTTACAAATTATAATGGACAGACGGACGACTCATCTAGCCGAGATATGCTGATCGGTATACTAAAAGTTGGGTCTAGGACCAATATTTCGCCGCGTTACAAACTCTTGGGGCTGCACAAAGCTATAATACCCTGACAAACTTAGTTGTGTAGGTTATAAAAATCATTGCCTTGATATTTTGTGAAAAAATATTTATGTGGGTCTTTGAGACAAAGATTATTAAAAAATAAAATTAAAAAAAATCCTAGTAATTAGAGATCCACAAAATCCCCTGTTCCCTCTGCTGATGTATTTATTTGTTTTCCACGTAAAAACATGAGCACATATAACTTATGACCACATCAGTTTCAAATTTAAATACATTTATTATTTGGTAGTGTTGTTGTTGTTTTCGTTTTTTTTATTCTCATAAAATATTTTCGGTGACCTCATGTATCCTGTACATTGTTTACCAACAAATGTATTTGGTGAAAGCTTTATTCGGTTTTTGGTTTTTCATTTGTCAGATTAAAAATATTATTAATCCTCATCATCTGAGATTTGTCCATGTCTCTCCACGCTGCACGCTGGGATACCTTGCCAGGGGAATATCTATTTTTCAGTTTTTGTTTTAGTCAACAGACTCATGTCTTTTTCTCACTGTCGTCTTTTTCTTGTCTCTGCTGCTATTGTAAATTAATCTCTCAACCGCGTGAATTTCGATATCTTTGCAAGATTGAAATATTGCGGTTTTGAGCTGAAGCTCACCAGATCCTTTTACTTTGTGTTGAAGGCTCTGGTGTTTGAAGAGCAGAACAATAAAACAAGTTATTTCTCTTTTTTTGCATTTCATTTGATATTTATATGGTTTGCAAAAGATTTTTGGTATCTTATTCTTTTTCAATATCGTTGTCGTCATCATCGCCATCATCATCGCCATCATGCAAAGTTGTTGTAGTTATTGCATTTTTACATACAACTGAAGACCCCCGAACAGTGTTAAGACATTTGAGTTTATTGGTGTTGAAAATCTGCATGTTAACCCCAAACGACAACAAAAAACAGCAACTACAAAAAAGAGAAAGAAACCTTAAAAATGTCAAAGACTTAATAAATGTAACGATTATTTTCAAACAATAACTCAAGCCGTTCTGCATGAATTCGACCGATTGACTGACTGCCTGGATGGCTCGATAGGCTGCCAAGATGGCTGTTCTTTCATATCGCCTTGTATTTTAGTTTTAATTAATAAGTTTTGCTCAATGAACTGAACATTAAGATAAAATGGATAAAATATGGTTTCCACAACTTTGTTTTATGGCCATCATTCACACAGCGAGCTACACGCGATTCCGCTTCAATTTCCTTTGGGAAAGTGGTTTCTTGTTAAGCGAACCAGAAGAGGGATCAGGTGATATTATTCCCTTAATCAATCTATAGATCATGACAAATTTATGGCTTATTCTTAGATTACAGCCGTTACACATTGTTATTACAAAGTAAACAACTTGGTGAAGTTGGAATGAAAGGTAGGGGAGAATATTACCAAGGTTTGTGATTAAATTTCAGTTAATGGGTCCTAAAAGGATTTACTTTCTAACAATATATAATATAAAGTTATGTCATACCATTGAGTGGAGCAGTATAGTCGGACGGGCCGATCATACGATACCCTACACAACTACCACGGTGCTGCATCTTTCTGCGGATGTTTATTTCGAGCCAGGGCAATATTTCGTGATATTTGCACTCTTTTCAGTACAGCCCTGCTAATTACTTATCCAGATTCCCTTCACCTTGGGTTATGTTGTGATGTTCGGCTTGTGGCCTATAAATCGATTCGAAAAAATTTGGCACAGCTCATTTATTTGGTCCAAGGATGAACCCTATTGAAGTTGGGAAAAAATCGGTTCAGATTTAGATATAGCTCCCATATATATTTTCTTCCGATTTATGGTAAATGGTGCACCAAAGTCCCTATATATATTTCGATTTGCACGAAATTTGGCACAGCGTATTGAAGTAAGTCTAGAACAATGTCTGTGGCCTATAAATCGACTCGAATATACACAAAAACATATATTTTCGGTCCACTTATTCCCAATCTTCTTATATGATCATCACCGAAAATTATAGGCGTTGTCCTTGACCACAACTGGAACCTCTTGGAATATTTTAAAGCGATCAGCGCTTTATTTCCGCCTCCCGGCTACTAAATAATATAGGAATACGAAGGCACCTGTAAATATTTAAATGTAACTCCCACATCCGAGTACATGCGACAATATAATTGGCATCGTGGATATACTATCAACTTCTCGAGTCTATGTTCATCTGGAGATAACATATACGCCATAGAATACAAATTTTGTCATTTTTCACACAACAATCAGGGTCCATTTGGCCCGCTAAATATTAACCGATCTTTATCAAACCAGGCATGCTTATTCTTTGGTCCCATCCCCTACTCCATGTAAAATTTCACGATGTATGGACCATAATTGCGTCCTCTGTAGCGACCTGAAAATCAGACAAAAATAAAGTTGTTCGTCCATTCTATTCTCTAAATATTAACCAGTGAGCGGAGAAGTATAGTCGGACGGGGCCGACCATATAATACCCTACACAACTTCCACGAAAACCTAACTTTGCGTTATTTGCACCCTCTTGAAACCCGACTAAAGGTCAACAAATATTAGTAATGTTCAATTGGCGAGGGCTGTACTTGTCCAAGTCTCTTTACCGTGGTTTATATTGTGATGTTGGACCCTCAACTGTGGCCTATAGATCGACTCAAAAAAAAAACAAAAACAGAAAAAGTTAAGTTTTCGGTCCACTGCATCCCAAAATTATTATCTGATCATCACCGAAAATTATAGGCGTTGTTCATCACCATAACTGGAATCTCTTGGAAATTTTCAATGCAATCAGCGCTATATTTCCGCCTCTGGTGTGGTTTTGGGTTACAAAATAATGTCTGAATACGTAAGAACCTGTAAATATTTAAGTGTAACTCCCACATCTGAGTACATATAATTGGTATCAATTTAAAGGTCAACCACTCCTCTTGAACATACTATTAACTTTTTGGGTCTAGGTCCTTCAGGGGCAAGTATATACGCCATAGAATACAAATTTTGTCATTTTTCACACAAATGTCAGGGTCCATTTCACCCGCTAAATATTGACCGATCTTTATCAAAACAGGCATGCTTATTCCTTGGCCCGATCCCCTTCTCCAAGCGAAAATTCGCGATGTTTGGGCCATAATTGCGGCCTCTGGAGCGACCAGAAAATCAGACAAAAATAACGTTTTTGGTCCATTTCATCTCCTAAATATTATCCGATCTTTCCCAAAAACAATAGGCCGAACCCATCCTACATGCAAAATTTCGTGAAGATTGGTCCATAACTGTGGCCTGTATCGTGTTTACAAAATATAATGGACAGACGGACGGACACACATGTCAAGATCGACTCAGCTAGTCGAGATATGACGATCGGTATACTTAAAGGTGGGTCTAGGGTATGGGTGGGTGGGTCCATTGGCCAGAACACATCATACATGCAAAATTTCGTGAAGATAGGTCCATAACCGTGTCCTGTATCGTGTTTACAAATTGTGTATGGACAGACGGACGGACGCACACGTCTAGATCGACTACGCTAGTCGAGATATAACGATCGTATACATAAAGGTGGGTCTCGGACCAATATTTCGCGGGGCTGCACAAAGCTATAATACCCTGACAACATAAGTGTGTAGGCTATAAATATATATTTCTCATCTTTAAGGACCCCACCTATAATCTTATGGGCTACAATTTTGTAGAATATTGCGAGGACGAAAAATGATGATGATTGGAGTCCGTTTCAAATAATTAAGAAAATGATACACAAGGAATCGAGTTAGGAGGACGAAATGTTCTACAGAATAATTCCTCATTCGATTTTACTGAATAAATGTTATCTCAAAAATTATTTGCATTCGCTGAAAATCAAGATATGAAGGTATCAAGTATAATAGAGTGGTCAGCAAGAAAATTATCACACCATATCTCCAAAATTTAACCTATTTTCCTTCTGCGATTTTTATATACTCACCAAGGCCTTTCATCCCCAACAGGAATTTTTCACCACCCCAAAATCTTGTTGCACAGTGTAATTATTTGAACTACACAAATTGTTTAGTCTCGTAATGTAAATTATATACAAATAGTATACAATTAAACAATAACAAGTAAATAAACGCATACACCAAGTAAAACTTTTCTTGTCTTAGTAATAAAAAACACAAACACAACAAAAAATATCCTTATTGTTTAACAACCACCATCAGATACAGACAATGAAATTCTTTTCAAGGCGAAACACGTCCGCAAGGACTTGTGTGTTCTCCACATACAAGTAAAACAATAAAAGAAACTTCAATTCTGTTTCGATTTTTTTGCATGTCTTGTTCTGGTGGCGAGACCACCAGATCAACCCAGACCACCACGTCTGAGGGTATATAGACGAAAACAATTCTAAACAATAAACAGAAAGACCACTATCACGTATAACAAACAACAAGTTCCTTGCTTGCACTATGCAGCACGTGATGTACACTTAGAAGATGTAACAAAACGAATGGAAGAACAACAACAAGAAATGAGAACCAACAAAATATCAAATTCTATGGATATTCAAATACCAATAGAAAAGTTTTATTTTCGTAGAAATATGAAGAAAAATATGTGGCCAAATTGCAAAGGATATTGTGGGGTTGCTCCCGGAAAAAATATTTTATTAAAAAAAATCTCACTTGTCACTGTGATCCAGTAAAAAATCAATGTTTCTGTATGGTTCTGGTTTTTGAAAAACTATTTCTAAGAAATTTAAGCTAGATAGAGGTAAACAGCAACTCTTCCTTATACAGACATATTTTCCGAATATTACTAATATTCAGTACAGCCCTTCTAATTACTTGTCCGGATTCCCTTCACCGTGGGTTGTGTTGTGATGTTCGGTTTTCAATTGTGGCCTATAGAGTCTATTAGTTCTGTTCAAAACTGATCTATAGTATAGATCAGTGTTGAACAGAACTAAATTGAAAATAAGTGTGCGAGAGCGTAAGTGAGAGATAATCATCAAAAATGGCTGACCAAAAGAGAATATGCGTTTAGCCATCACCGCTATCGTACAATATTGTGCATTAGTGCTACAGATCGACTCGAAGAAACACAAAAAGTTAAGTTTTTGGTCTACTTCATCCCAAAATTATTATCTGATCATCACCGAAAATTATAGGTGTTGTCCTTGACCATACCTGGATCCTCATGGAAATTTTCAAAGCGATCCGTGCTATATTTCCGCCCTCTAGTGTGGCAATGGGTTACTAAATAACATCTGAATACGAAAGCACTTATAAATATTTTAGTTTAACTCCCACATCCGAGTACATACGACAATATAATTGGTATCAATTTAAAGGTCTGCCACTCCTCTTGGATATACTATCAACTTCTTGGGTCCATACGCTATAAAATACAAATCCTTGTCATTTTTCACACAAAAGAGAGGATCCATTTGACCCGCTAAATATAAACCGACCTTTATAAAAACAGGCACGCGATCTATAGAGACCAGAAAAACAGACAGAAATATAGTATTTTGTCCTTTTCATCCCCTAAATATTAACCGATCTTTACCGAAAACAATAGGGGTTTTCATTGGCCAGAACTCTTCCTACATGCAAAATTTCGTGAAGATTGGTCCATAACTGTGGCCTTGTTCTGTACGCGCCAGTTCGGGGTTCTGGAAAAAATATGTTAATCTTTGCGATCCAAAAAAAAAATATTTGAAAAAATCCACGCTTCCTTATTTTCCTTGAAAAATTCATATTTGTAGTCCTCGACAAAATTATTTTAAATAATCCCCGTTTCGTTGAGGTTCTTGAAAAAATTATTTTAAACAAACCAAGCCTAGTGGAGGTCCTTAAAAAACATATATGAAGTCATCCACGTCTCTTTATGGTCCTTGACAAAAATTATCCTCGAAAGAATATTTTTTGGAAAACCTACGTATCTTTGGGGTCCTTAAAACAATATTTTAAACCAGTAAAGAAAGTAATAAAGTCGGACTGGGCCTATATGATACACTTCACCACTTTGAGTATATTCTACATATGTATCCTAACAGACGTCGTTTTTTGAAGGAATATTGACATGAAATTGAACGAACATAAATCTAAGTCTAAGGCACAAAAAACATTCAATTGTAGTAACTTCAGTCCATTGTACAAAATGTTGTGCCGGTCGGCAAAACTTTGGATCTTTATGCAAATCGAAAGAGACTTTGGAGCCCCATTTACCTTAAATCGGACGAAAATATATGTGGGTGCTATATATATGAATCTGACCCGATTTTAACGAAATTTGCCACACTTAATTCTAGACTCAATTGAGTACACCACGCAAAATTTCACGCATATCGAAAGATATATAAGGACTTTGGTGCACCATTTACATAAAATCGGACAAAACTATATATGGGAGCAATATCTAAATCTGAATTGATTTTCTCGAAACTTAGCACATGTCATTCTGAACCTACTCCAGGACTCTGTGCCAAATTTCGTGCAAATCGAAAATATATATATATATATATATATATTTAAATCTGAATCGAAAAAATAACCTCGTAATGTCTTCAACCAAACACAAACTTCTTCCTTCCATAGGTCTTCTATAAAAAAATAAATTCCTATAGTGGTTTTCTATCAAAGATATATTCCAGAAAGCTATTATATAAAATGTAAGAGCCTAAAGGAACTCATGGAGATAAAGGTGCTGCTGAAAGGGTGACCGCTAATACCCTTTGAAAGTCAGGAAAATTGACACACATTATTTTAGACCTAATTCATTACGCTGTGCCAAATTTCGTGCAAATCGAAAGATATATAGGGGCTTTGGTACATCATTTATATAAAATAGGACCAAACTATATATGGGAGCTATATCGAAATCTGAACCGATTTTCACGAAACTTAGCACACATAATTCTGGACCTAATTCAGAACTATGTGCCAAATTTCACGCAAATTGAAAGATACATAGGCTCGTTGGTGGCCCGTTTACCTTAAATCGGACGAAACTATATACGGGAGCTATATTTAAATCTGAATCGATTTTTCCCAATTTCAATAGGGTTCATCCTTGGGCCAAATAAGTGAGCTGTGCCAAATTTCATTCAAATCGGTTCATATATGTGACTTGTACTTTGTTTACAATTTAACATCTACAGACGGACGGACAAAAGGAATCATGTGTCTTTATCGTTTCCTTTTGCCTGTTACAAGCATATGTATAACGTATAAACCCACATCTTTTGGCGATCATTGATCAAATATTAAAAAAAAAAAAATCCGCGCATCATTGTGATGATTGAAAAATAATTAAAAAATGTTTAAAAAATCTATGTATGTATCTATGTGGCCTTTCAAAACATTTTTTAATAAACACCACTTAACCCCTTTTGTAATTCAACATTCGTACAACTTCATACTTCCTTTCGAAGTTTTTTGTTGTTGTTGTCGTAGTTGTTTTTGACAATACTCTAATAAGATACAAAACAATGTGTTTAGTGTCACATTTTGTCTAAAGAATATGTAACTTTTAAATTGTTAAATCATGAGAGTTCACAAAAGGTTTTCCGGCCACAGACCATGTCCCCACCATACCATCGACTCGCCATCTCAGTTTCTGTTGTTTTCTGTGGTTGTACGAATAAGAACAACAGCCAGAGAGGAAATATGTTTTTGTTGGCCAAATAATATTTTGTTGAAAACTTGTGTGTCGTGCCAAAAATGTTGCCGCCTGTTAAAGAGGGGAGAGAATAAAAGGGTAGCGGAACAGATGTTTGTATGGATGACTGAAAGGACAAAGTTTCGAAGAGATGGCATGACAACTTAACAGAAAATAAATATATGATGACTTAATATGTGAAATAATAACACATACATAAGACTATATATACATATATATATATATATATATATTTTTTTTTTTTTGTAGTCTTAGACGTCCAAAGAAAAATATCTCCTCCAATATATTTAGCCCCCTTGACTTATATAGAATGCATTTAAAGATTACATTTATTTATTCTCTGGCCAGAATTGCCTTCTATTTTTGTATTTCTCACTTTTATTTATTCATACATATTATTATGTATCTTTTGTATCCATCTGATTAGAATAAAATAAATAATATTCATTTAGCCAGCATATTTTTTTTCTTTGCTATCGATAATAATAATCTGAAAGGTAAATAAATATGTATGTACGAAGTCTACTGAACTAGCTGGCATTCCAATGGTAGAGGTCATTGTTGGAATAAACGTGGGTGGTCGGCCATTTAAATTGTAGGCACACGACAAACTCAAACACACAGGCACACACCCACATAGACATCGTGGACATAAATATATTTGCAAGGAGCACTTGTATGGTTGAAAGTAATAACAAATAAAACAAATAACATAAAACGTGTTAGGAATTCATAACAAAAAAATCACAAGTTATTTAAACAATGGATATTGGCACACACACACATACATACGTATTTATATAAATCAGTATATAACAATGAATTGTCTTAAGTCAAATGTGGCTTATGTTGCAATTTTTCTTCGATAGGTATGGCAATGCAAATATCATAAAGTTATGAGACAAACTTCTTTTTTCTTAATTTTTTTGACTTTGAAACCAGTAAGGAAAGCAGTAAATTCGGACGGGGCCGAATATAGTATAACCTTCACCACTATAAGTATATTAAACAGGACTATTAACATGAAATTGGATGAACTAAAATATATAATATTTATCTAAATGAGAATCGACTTAGATCAATCCATAAACATGCCATTCGTTTGTTAAAATGAGACAAAAGTATGGAAATCGACTTCAAATAAATATCAATAGGACATCCGTTGGGCTATATATATATATATATATATATCTGAACCGGCTTTCACGAAACTCAGCACATATCATTCCAAAATTTCGTGGAAATCGAAAGATTTATAGGGACTTTGGTGCACCATTTACATGAAATCGGACGAAACTATATGGAAGCTATATCTAAATCTGGACTGATTTTCTCGAAACTTGGCTGACATCACTCTAGGCTCAATTCAGTACGTAAGGCAAAATTTCGTGCAAATGGAAAGATATATGGGGACTTTGATGCGCCATTTACATGAAATCGGACGCAACTATACATGGGAGCTATATCTAAATCTCGACCGATTTTCTCGAAACTTGGCTGACATAACTCTAGGCTCAATTCAGTACGTTATGCCAAATTTGGTGCAAATCGAAAGATATATAGGGACTTTGGTGCACCATTTACATGAAATCGGACAAAACTATATATGGGAGCTATATCTAAATCTGCACCGATTTTCACGAAACTTGGCAGACATCGTTCTAGGCTCAATTAAATTCGTTATGTCAAATTTCGTGCAAATCGAAAGATATATAGGGACTTTGGTGCACCATTTACATGAAATCGGACGAAACTACATATGGGAGCTATATCTAAATCTGAACCGATTTTCTCGAAACATGGCACACATTATTGTAGGCTTAATTCAGTACGTTATGCCAAATTTCGTGCAAATCGTAAGATATATGTGGACTTTGGTGCACCATTTAAATAAAATCGGACGAAACTATATATGGGAGCTATATCTTAATCTGGACCGTTTTTCACGAAACTTGGCAGACATCATTCAGGGCTCAATTCAATACGTTATGCCAAATTTCGTGCAAATCGAAATATTTGTAGGGACTTTGGTGCACCATTTACATTAAATCGGACGAAACTATATATGGGAGCTATATCTAAATCTTAACCGATTTTAACGAAATATGGCAGACATCGTTCTATGCTCCATTCAGTACGTTATGCCAAATTTCTTGCAAATCGAAAGATATATAGGGACTTTGGTGCACCATTTACATGACATGGGAGCCATATCTAAATCTGGACCGATTTTCATGAAACTTGGCAGACATCGTTCTAGGCCCAATTAAGAGCGTCATGCCAAATTTCGTGCAAATCGAAAGATATATAGAGAACGATTTATACGGACTTTGATGCGCCATTTACCTGAAATCGGACGAAACTATATATGGGAGCTATATCTTAATCTAAACCGATTTTCACGAAACTTGGCAGACATCACTCTAGGCTCAATTCAGTACGTTATGTCAAATTTCGTGCAAATCGAAAGATATATAGGGACTTTGGTACATGAAATCGGACGAAACTATATATGGGAGCTATATCTTAATCTGGACCGATTTTCGCGAAACTTGGCAGACATCACACTAGGCTCAATTCAGTACGTTATGCCAAATTTCGTGCAAATCGAAAGATATACATGAAATCAGACGAATCTATATATGGGAGCTATATCTAAATCTGGACCGATTTTCTCGAAACTTGGCACACATTATTCTAGGCCCAATTCAGTACGTTATACCGAATTTGGTGCAAATCGAAAGATATATAGGGACTTTGGTACACCATTTACATTAAATCGGACGAAAATATATATGGGAGCTATATCTAAGTCTGAGCCGATTTTTTTCCAATTTCAATAGGGTTCGTTCTTGGGCCAAGCAAATGAGCTGTGCCAAATTTCATCCAATTCGGATCATAAATGCGACCTGTACTTTGCTCACAGAAACACATGGACAGACAGACGGACGGATGGACATGCATAAATCGACTTAGAAAGTGATTCTATGCATATTCTCAAAAGGAACCATGTGTCTATCTCGTGTCCTTTTACCTGTTACAAACATATGCTCAAACACATAATACCCTGTACCACAGTGTGGTGAAGGGTATAAAAAGGGGGTTATATGGGGACTACCCCTAAAAAGGGGGCGAATATTAATAATTGTTGGTAGGGAGATTTGTTACGACTACAAAATATCAAATTCAAAAACGCGCTCAAGAACGCCAAAATACCGAAAATTGGGGGTACCCTTATATTGGAGCTATCCAAAAAAATGGACCTAATAAGGGGGTGAATATTAATAAATTTTTGTAGGGAGATTCCTTACCATATACGACTACAAAATACCAAATTCCAACGCATTCGGTAGAAAAATGTGCTCAAGAACCCCAAAATACCAACAATAGGGGGTACCCTTATATGGGGGCTATCCAAAAAAATGGACCTATATTCATAATATTTTTTTGAGAGATTTGGTACCTCTTAAGAATTCAAAATACTAAATTACAGCCAATTTGGTGGAAAAATGCGATCCAAACACCCAGAAAAAGTGGACCTATATTCATATTTTTTTTTTTTTTTTTTTTTGAAGACATTTAGTACCGAATAGGAACCCAACGTACCAAATTTCAGTGAATTCGGATGAAAAACGCGCACAAGAACCGCAAAATTGGGGGGTACCGTTATATGGAGCTATGCCTAAACGTGGACCGATATACCCCATCTTCGAATTTGACCTGCCTGCAGACAAAAGGCAAAACTATTCAAAATTTCAGCACCCTTTCTTAATTCCTTCAGAAGATAGCGTGATTACAACAGACGGAGGGACATGGCTAGATCGTCTTAGAATTTTACCCTGATCAAGAATATATATACTTTATAGGGTCGGAAATGAATATTTCGATGAGTTACAAACCGAATGACAAAATTAATATACCCTTTATACTATGGTGGAGGGTATAAAAATCACGATGTTTAGGGTCCCTAAAAATATTTTTTTATTTTTAATTGGAGGCTCTAAACAAACTTATAAAAAAATTACATTTACGTATAAACGTTAAATAAGTATTTTTAGAATAAATGAATATTTTTATAAAAGTCACGCCTGTGGAAAAAAATGTTTACATTTCCCCCTTAGCTGACATCCCTATTTTCTAGATTATTTGCACACGTTCATATCATTTAAATAATGCATACATATGTCTATACATACATATTTATACAAATTCAATGGAAAAAGTTAATTTGTGGCCATATTAAGGATAATAACTAACAGCAAATTCCTAGCCTGCAGAGGCAATGAGAATGGCAATTAAGTCTAAAGTTGAAAGACCATATTTATATTCTACAATAAAAAATATGAATAATTTGTAAATAAGGGACGTTATAGAAAACGTGAATGAATACAGAAATAAATGAAGAGAAAACTACAACAAATAAACAGCAATAACAACAACGATGTAGTCGTTAAACAATTTTCCTTTTATTCAATTGAATTCATCACTGGCATAGAGCAGGCGACGCATCACAACTATGAAACAAAAGAAAGTTGATTTGCAACATTCAACTTGTTTGCTTCATTGTGCGGATTATGGGTGGTCGGCCTCAACAGCATACATATATTCTAGGATTATAAGTTCTTCATATTATTGTTGTTGTTGTTTGTGTTGCCACTATTCTCATTCAACTTTATTCATTTAGTCGAACTGAATGCATTGTTGATGGTATGGGATTTTGAACTTCCCAAGTGTTACCAGGAAGAAGGATTGCACGATGGATCAAATGAATGAATGTGTGTGGTTGTACAGTAATATCATCACTAACTAACATAATTTGCATGATTTTTATCATGAGTTAAGTATCACTTGTGATTATTCCAACAACAGAATGGAGAAGTTGATGTTGTAGATACGGGGTGAACAATATGAACAATATTATTGTTACTGTATATTCCTACGACTGGTGAATGGTAATAACCTCATTCATTATGATTAGGACTAAGGACTATGTAGAGGAAATTACTATTTTGTTAAAAAAATATGGAGTAAACGTCAAATTAAATTAAAACAAAATAGGGACAACCAACAGGGGTTAAACCTTTCAAAATATTTTTTAGAGACTATAAACAGGAGTGATTTTTTAAAATATTTTTTCAGGGCCCATTGCCACAGGGGTGAATTATTTTTAAAGATTTTTAAAGTCTATCAGTAGCCACGGATTTTAAAATATATTTTTGGGGCCATCAAAAGGCGTGAGTTTTTAAAAACATTTTTATACCCTACACAACTGTGTTGTCAGGGTATTATAGCTTTGTGCAGCCCCAAAAGTTTGTAATGCCGCGAAATATTGGTCGTAGACCCACCTTTAAGTATACCGATCATCATATCTGGACTAGCTGAGTCGATCAGGACATGTGTGTCCGTCCGTCCGTCTGTCCGTCTGTCCATTATAATTTGTAAACACGATACAGACTCTGGTTCTGACCAATGAAGACCCCTATTGTTTTTGGAAAATATCGGTTAATATTTAGGGGATGAAATGGACCAAAAACTTTATTTTAGTCGATTTTTCTGGTCGCTCCAGGGGCCACAATTATGACCCAAACACCGCGATTTTTTGCACGGAGAAGGGGAACGGGCCAAAGAATAAGTATTATTTAGTAACCCATTACCACACTAGAGGGCGGAAATATAGTGCTGATCGCATTGAAATATTCCATGAGGTTCAAGTTATGGTCACCGACAACTCCTATAATTTTCGGTGATGATCAGATAATAATTTTGGGATGAAATGGACCGAAAACTTATTTTTTCGAGTCGATTTATAGATTTATCACAACACAACCCAGGGTGAAGGGGCTGTACTTAATATTTGTAAAATTAGATGACCTCTTGTCGGTCAAGAGGGTGCAAATATCGCGAAATATTGCCCAAGCTCAGAATATAGAACCACAGAAAGTTATAGTTTCGTGGAAGTTGTGTAGGGTATCATATGGTCGGCCCCGTCCGACTATACTGCTCCGCTCACTGGTTATACCCTACCGAACTATGTTGTCAGGGTATTATAGATTTGTGCAGCCAAAATAGTTTGTAACGCCACGAAATATTGGTACTAGACTCATCTTTAAGTATACCGATCGTCATATCTCGACTAGATGAGTCGATCTGGACATGTGTGTCCGTCTGTCCATTATAATTTGTAAACACGATACAGGCCACAGTTATGGACCAATCTTCACGAAATTTTGCATGTAGGATGGGTTTGGCCCAATGAAGACCCCTATTGTTTTTGGTAAATATCGGTTAATATTTAGGGGATGAAATGGACCAAAAAACGTTTTTTGTCAAATTTTCTGGTGGCTTCAGAGGCCACAATTATGGCCCGATCATCGAGAAATTTTACATGGAAAAGGGTATCAGAACAAAGAATAAGCATGCCTGTTTTGATAAAGATCGGTCAATATTTAGCAGGTCAAATGGACCCTGACTTTTGTGTGAAAAATTACAAAATCTGTATTCTATGGCATATATATTTAGTCCTGAAGGACATAGACCCAAAAAGTTGACCGTGGCTTAGAATTTATAGTTGATAGTATATCCAAGAGGAGTGGTTGACCTTTAAATTGATACCAATGTCGTATGTACTCGAATGTAGGAGTTACACTTAAATATTTACAGGTGCTTACGTATTCAGATATTATTTAGTAACCCATTACCGCACTAGAGGGCGGAATTATAGCGCTGAACGTTCTGAAATGTTCCATGAGGTTCCAGTTATGACCAAGGACAACGCCTATAATTTTCGGTGATGATCAGATAACAATTTTTGGGATGAAGTGGACCGAAAACTTAATATGTTTTGTATTTTTTCGTGTCGAATATGGACAAGTAATTAGAAGGGCTGTACTTAGTAATATTCGAAAATATTTCAGTGTAAGGAAGAGGTGTTGTTGACCACTAATCGGGCAAGAGGGTGCAAATTTCACGAAAGTTTGCCCAGGCTCGGAATAAACATCCGCAGAATGTTAGAGTTCCGTGTCGTATGGTCGGGCCCGTCCGACTATACTGCTCCGCTCACTGGTTTTAAAATATTTTTTGTAGGCTATGAACAGGTGTGGATATTTTTTTTAATATTTTTCCGGGACGTATCGTGGAATTTTTTTGTAGGACCGTGGCTTAGAATATATATATACCCTTCACCAAACTGTGGTACAGGGTATTATGTCTTTGTGCATATGTTTGTAACAGGCAAATATAATCGGGATAGACCCATGGTTCTTTTTGAGAATATGCATAGAATCACTTTTTGAGTCGATTTATACATGCCCGTCCGTCCGTATCTCCGTCTGTCCATGTTAAATTGTAAACAAAGTACAGGTCGCATATATTATCCGAATTGGACGAAATTTGGTATAGGTCACTTATTTGGCCGAAGGACGAACCCTATTGAAATTGGGAAAAATCGGTTCAGATTTAGATATAGCTCCCATATATGTGGTGTACCAAATCCCTATATATCTTTCGATTTGCACGAAATTCGGCATAGCGTAATGAATTAGGTCTAAAATGATGTGTGTTAGGTTAGGTTTGGGTATGTGCAGTCACTTATGTGGCTGCAGCACTCTGAGACCGATTAGGTCCGTTGTGATCATCCACAAGAAGAGATATAGCGAAGAGAAGAGACAAAGACAGATCTGTAGGGGAGAGAAGATTAGAAGATTGTGTTAGGTTAGGTTTGGGGATGTGCAGTCACTTATGTGACTGCAGCACTCTGAGACCGGTTAGGTCCGTTGTGATAATCCACAAGAATTGATATAGCGAAGAGAATAGACAAAGACAGATCTGTAGGGGAGGGAAGATTAGGGAATAAAACGAGAGATGAGAATCATACATAATTAAATGAAGGAAGGAATGAAGGACAATGGTTCTAGGAGTCAGACAGAAGATGTGTTACATATCAAGGTTGTATGTTCCTAACCACTTTATGTTTCTAATTATGCCGTAGATTAGATCAAGATCGGTTGTTGAGAAGAAGCTGAGACTCGATAGAAAATGAGCACCCACTAGTCTGTGCCGCCTGTAAGCCAGGGCTGGGCAATGACACAGGAGATGCTCAATTGTCTCCGTTTCCTCCTCGTCAACGCAGAGTCTGCAGTAATCAATTGCATCAAGATCCCAATTTACTAGTAAAAGCCCTGATGTTGCAGTGACCAGTAATGACTCCTGCCATCACTCTAATTTCAGCTTTGCTCAGGTTCAACAGTGAGTGCGTTCTTTTGGTAGACAGAGCCGGCCAAATGGATCTTGACACGTTGCACCTAGGTTCGTTGTGCCAAAGTTATCAGGCTGTTTCGTCAAAGAATGCCTTAAATTTCCGATAAAAAAAGACATATGGGTGGTTTGATTGAGTCATCAGTTTCTAGATCGGTGGATTGAGATCCTCGTCTAGCTAGTTCGTCCGCTCTTTCATTACCCAAGATGTCACAATGTCCTGGCAGCCAACACAACCGATAGCTATAGGGAAGTTCTTCCAGAGCTGCTCTGCACTTGAAGGCGGCTTCGGATTTGATGTAACAAGATTTGATGGCTTTAAGAGCCGCTTGACTATCCACAAATATAGTCACCGGTTCAACGACCTCTGCATCCAGACTTTTTATCAATTCCGCTGCCTTCCAAATCGCGAAGATTTCAGCTTGGAAAACACTACAGTTGTAATACAGCTTGTAGGTTAACTCAAGGCCTAACCTTTCACAGTAGACGCCTGCCCCAGTACATCTTCCATCTTGGATCCGTCTGTATAGAAGGCCAGACCGTCCAGAGGAGGGTTATTTCGCTTCCAGTCATCTCTACTAGGAATGACGATATCTGCATCGTCAAATCTCAGGATTGGAGATATATACTCGCTTAGTCCAGATTTAGATATAGGTCCCATATATATATTTTCGTCCGATTTAATGTAAATTGTGCACCAATGTCCCTATACATCTTTCGAGTTGCACTTAATCTGGCACAGCGAAATAAATTAGGTCTAATATAATGTGTGTTAAGTTTCCTGAAAATCGGTCCAGATTTAGATATAGCTCCTATATATATTTTCGTCCGATTTAAAGTAAATGATGTACCAAAGTCCCTATATATCTTTCGATTTGCACGAAATTTGGCACAGCCCAATGAAATAGGTCTAAAATGATGTTTGTTAAATTTCCTGAAAATCGATCCAGATTTAGATATAGCTCCCATGGGAATTTAAAAAAAAATTAGGGCCGTGGCGTGGAATTTTTATACCCTACACAACTATGTTGTCAGGGTATTATAGCTTTGTGCAGCCCCAAAAGTTCATATCTCGACTAGCTGAGTCGATCTAGACATGTGTGTGTGTCCGTCCATTATAATTTGTAAACACGATAAAGGCCACAGTTATGGACCAATCTTCACGAAATTTTGCATGTAGGATGGGTTCTGGCCAATGAAGACCCCTATTGTTTTTGGAAAAGATCGGTTAACATTTAGGGGATGAAAAGGACCAAAAACTTTATTTTTATCGGTTTTTCTGGTCGCTCCACAAGCCGCAATTATGGCCCAAACACCGCGAATTTTTGCATGGAGAAGGACATCGGGCCAAAGAATAAGCATGCCTGTTTTTATAATGATCGGTCAATATATAGCGGGTCAAATGGGACCTGACTTTTGTGTGAAAAATGACAAAATTTGTATTCTATAGCGTATATATTTACCCTTGGATAACAAAGACCCCAGAAGTTGATAACATATCCAAGAGGAGTGGTTGAACTTTATATTCATACTAAATATATGGTTGCATGTACTCAGATGTGGGAGTTACACTTAAATATTTACAGGTGCTTACGTACTGAGATATTATTTAGTAACCCATTACCACACGAGAGGGCGGAAATATAGCGCTGATCGCTTTGAAATGTTCAATGAGGATCCAGGTATGGTCAGGGATATCGGCTATAATTTTTGTTGAAGATCAGATGAAAATTTTGGGATGAAGTGGACTGAAAACTTGATCATCGCAACACAATACACGGTAAAGGGAATCTGGACAAGTAATTAGAAGGGCTGTACTCAATATTGGGAATATTCGGAAAATATGTCAGTGTAAGGAAGAGGTGCTGTCGATCTTGAATCGGGCAAGAGGGTGCAACTATCATGAAATATTGCCCACGCTCAGAATAAACGTCGGCAGAAAGTTAGAGTTCCGCGGTAGTTGTGTAGGGTATCGTATGGTCGGCCCGTCCGACTATACTGCTCCGCTCACTGGTTAAGAATATTTTTCACGGACATGTCGTGATATTTGAAATTTAAGAGGAAGTTCACGTTACGATCAAGGATGACATCTATAAATATCCGTGATGATTAGATGATATTTAAGGGTATGGAATGGACCCAAAGGCTCATTATTGTATGGTTTCCTAGAGGCTTCTATTGTAAAACGAACATCAAAGTATACTGCTCCGCTGACTGATTTCAGAATCTTATTTCATGGACGTGCCGTGGGTTGTTTAAATATATTTTTTGGTGATCGTTACCTCATGTGTGAATTTATAAAAATGTAATTGTTATTTTTTTTCTAACTAAAATTAATTTGAGTTTTTTCTTGTTTTGTTTTCAGGTAAGTTGCGAAAATTAAAAAAAAAATGTATCAAATATGTATTGGCAAGTTAGCAATAACATACAACGACGTCATTGTGGTGTATTACCAGAAGTTTTAGCTCTTCGGAGTTTTGGAAAACTATTTCATGACAATCGACTGATTATGAATTCTTGCGCATAGTTAAAAATATACACGTTTGTATCAAAAACCATGACAATTGTTGTCAGCCAATGGAAATATAAACATTTCCTCAAAACTTTTCATTCATAAATTGTTTGCAAAATTTACATTTTTTTTTTTTTGCTGACAGCAACTATTCACTTTCGATAATAATTAGCAAATATGAAGTCAAATTGTATTTCCTGTTTTCGGAAAAAATGATTTGTTTATATTAAGACTGTTAACTCCAACACAATTACTTAATATAGCATAATAATGCCTGCCATCGGTTCCTTTATCCACGCTGAAAAGCTGGTTGCATGGAAACATCTGCAACAGAAATGCATTATGGCGAAGTTGTCAACTAAATTGAAATGGGGGGCGAAAGAATTAGCTGAAATTGCAACGAGTGTGTGTGAGTATGTGTTTGTGCGTTTGACTATTCTAGGAGTAGAGAGAGAACAGAAAAGCCATCATTCAAAATATTTTAAAGTTGAATGACAAGTTGTATGTCAACATTGAAAACTGCATTAACGCACCCTTGCTGTCTGTCACAACGCTCTCCATTTGCAAATACTTGGAGCGAACATTGTTTGGCTGATTATCTGCAACTATTGTTTCGAGGCAGTTTGATGGTGTAGGGACAGACAAGTAGTTCTGGTGGTAAACGATTGATTGCCTAGGCAGTACAAGTTGTTCGCAATCGAATGTGGTTAGAGGCGGTTGCATAGGCTTCATTTTACCCTACACGAGTACATGTAGGACAGAAGATCTTCTATAGGAAAACATATTTATTTTGTTATTGTCTGTGCAATATCTTGAAATATTCATCAAATACCAACCATATTGCTACTAATACTAAAATCTCTGATATTGGATTGACCCACGTTTTAGAATAGTTCCCATATATTGGTACCGTGTTGTGGTCCAAAAAATATATCACCAAATATATGTTATATATCACATTTATCCAATACCTCGAAATATACATCGGAGTCTATATTAAGTATATATATTCTGGAATTAAGCGTAGTTCTTTTAGATACGCAAGTCTATATGTCCCTTGCAATCATAACATGTTTGATGGTCCTTGTTTAAAATTTCTGTCTATAATTTGATACTTCGGTTTCTCAGAAGATAAAAACCTAATCCTGGAATTAAATTCCATATCGATGTTAAGTATTTAGAATAAATACCCCCTGCTCCAGTATAGGGAGACCTTCTACTCTTGTATATGATAAGACTTTCGGTATTATAAAAGAAGGTATTTGGTATTCTATACAAAGACTTCTGGTCTTCCGAACGAATGCCATCTGGTATTTAGTGAGAATATCTATTTGATCTACGAGTATTCGACAAAAAAGATCTGCTGGTCTTCTATGAGAAGACATTCTGGTCACCCATAAGAACATGTTGAGCTCAAATTTTTCTATTGAATATGCTTGGATCAGGACGGTTTGAGCCTCAAACTCTTCTATAGAAGAAGGTTTGAGCCTCAAACTCTTCTATAGAAGAAGGTTTGAACCTCAAACTATTCTATAGAAGAAGGTTTGAGCCTCAAACTCTTCTATAGAAGAAGGTTTGAGCCTCAAACTCTTCTACAGAAGAAGGTTTGAGCCTCAAACTCTACTATAGAAGAAGGTTTGAGCCTCAAACTCTTCTATAGAAGAAGGTTTGAGCCTCAAACTCTTCTATATATGATGCTGCGAGCCTCAATCTATTCTACAGAAGAAGGTTTGAGCCTCAAACGCTTCTATGAATGATGCTGCGAGCCTCAATCTATTCTACAGAAGAAGGTTTGAGCCTCAAACGCTTCTATAGAAGAAGGTTTGAGCCTCAAACGCATCTATAGAAGAAGGTTTGAGCCCCAAACTCTTCTATAGAAGAAGGTTTGAGCCCCAAACTCTTCTATAGAAGATGGTTTGAGCCTCAAACTCTTCTATAGATGATGCTGCGAGCCTCAAACTCTTCTATAGATGATGCTGCGAGCCTCAGTCTATTCTACAGAAGGTTTTTTTATATTAAAAAAAGTTTGATACTCAAACTATTCTATAGTAGAAAGTTTGAGGCTCAAACTTTTCTATATTAGAAAATTTGAGCATTA